>NW_017307742.1:347702-409888 GCF_000935625.1 Nanorana parkeri
CACACAAGCTGTAAAAACAAAACTGCTGGCAGTCGCGGTGTCGGGACTGCCGTAGTAGGCTTAATCAACATTCATTTTCCTATATACCATATAGATAAAGATTCTTTTTTTTACACATAGAAACATTTTGAGTTTGTTGTTTGTTGTGCATGAAACCTAGAGAGGAGTTTAAACTCCTCTACCAAGAGTATAATTAATGTTGTTACCAAGACTGGGACCTATATGATCCATTTTTAACTAGCTCTTGTTGTAAATTAGCTCACAAACATGTTGGGATAGTGAAGGTATGGCAACTGAAAGTGTCTAGGGGAAAGCTGTATACTGGATGATCCAAAGATGCAAACAAAGGACACAGACTAATTAAGTTTGACAGTGCCATAGATTAAAGAAAAGATCAGTCCATCTAAAAACATGTTATCTATGGGAAGATGTTGGTAGGCATGTCCACCTTATATCTTTAGGGTATTCCACAGTGAAATGCATCTGCTTCTACTCCTAATGTTATTACTTTAATAAGAAGGGAGCCACAAGTGACCAAACCTCTGGTGATCAGCAGGCTCAGCAGAACGAATGTCCCCATTAGAAAATTTCTCACCTATTCCTGTTCTGGTGAAAACACCACATTTTGAATTTTTTTTCATGTTCAGTGATAATGGTCACCAAGAGGGACACAGGCAGCAATGAAACCTGGGACATGTTCGAATCCCTCTCCTATCTATTCTAAACTAAAATGTATCCAAAATGTTTTTCCAAACTGCTTGAAACTCTCATAGTTAGCAGCAATGCAGACTAATGATTTTAGGACAGTTGTGGAGCACCAGGGCCCAGTCACAGCTGCGACCCTGAAAGTCCTGTCACTGACTCCAGGCTGTAGAGGGACTACAAATCTCAGCAATACATTATACAGCAATGCAGAATACCATCAGTGTGCGGGGTCTCGCCAGGGCCCTGTGCGGTCTTGCCAGGGCTATGCGGTCTTTCCAGGGCTGCATATGGGTCTCACCATGGTTGTGCACTCTTACCTGGCCTGCATACGGTCTCACCAGGGCTGTGTGCGGTCTCACCTGGGCTGTTCGGTCTCACCAGTGCTATTCGGTCTCACCAGGTCTGAATGCGGGTTTCAGCAGGGCTGCGTCTTGGTCTCACCAGGGCTGCATACAAGTCTAACCAGGGCTCTATGTAGGCCTCATCAGGGCTGCCTGTGGGTGTCACCAGGCTGTATGGGGGTCACCAGGGCTGTATGGGTGGGTGCCACCAGGGCAGGGTGGCTGCGGGTGGCAGGAAGGAGGAGATGTGTGGTAAGCCCAGCGCTATAAAAGACAGCCACCGCAGGTCCCCAGCAGGCTGCCCTGAGGTCCCCATCAAGCACGGGACCTCACGGCAGCTGCTCCTGTTTAAAAACTTAAAGCACCGGTATCGCCACTTAGTATCGGTGCATTTTCACGAGTACGCGTAAAAATGCCCAGTATCTGCACCGATACTGGTATCGGGACATCCCTAGTTTTATGGTATTGTGTTATCTGCAATTATAGGATGTCACAAAATAAGTTTTTCCAATCTGACCTTGTGATTTAAAGTGTCAGAGTGAGGGCCATCGCTTCATCTTATTGCGCTGACGCCATAAAAACAAACATAAAGGTACCCCAACATATCTACAGAATGCACCTGTGCTACAGCTCACCACAACACTTGTGTGCTATGGTGGAAGAAATATAGCAGGAGCACTGAGGCCGATTCATGGTGAATGGGCTTTGGTAATGCAACATGCCGCAAAGCATGATAAAGCACATTGCAGAGTGTGCATTACCCCAAAGGATGCAAGTGTAACCCACATTACCGCAACACACGCTAGCGTGGATGGGCCCTCAATCAAATTTGTCTATATTGCATTCTTAACTTGTAATTTATGTAACTCTGAAGTTGCAGCATGTGAATTGTATATCACCAGACAATTGTTACAAATTACATTTGTAATGTTTTACAGTCAACAAAATAATTTTGTATCTTCACACAATTGCGTAGCTGCCATTCATACTGGTAATTATATCAAAATGTGTAGACTTGCACAACATCATTAGACAGTTTATTGCAACCTATCTTGTGTTTTAAAGATAACATTTAGACTGCTATTAGGTGTTCTTCGAAAATGATGGCATTGAGGAGAATAGTGGAACTAAAGTGGGGGTGAGTACAGAGTGTCCTCGTGTCACAATGGCAAATTATCATGACCATAATGTGTATGATTTGGAGTCAATTGGCAACAGTGTTTGTGGACTTGGGAACCTCAATGTCAGATCAAAGATGGATAAAGAGAATAAGATGTAGCAACATGTTCATAAAAAAACATTGGGGGAAATGTATCAAAACTGGAGCAGGCAGAATCGGGGGCAATTGCCCATGGCAACCAATCTGCTTCTCTTTTCAGTTTGTTTAGTTAAGCAGTATGGTCAACTGCTCCAGATTCTGTCTGCTCTGGGGCTGCAACTACCTATTTTTTCAGTTAATCGATTAATTGGATAAAATTAAAAGTAAAATTAATACCATCTATTTGAAATAAAAAAACACAAATAGAGTGTTACAAACATAAAGTTTACTTCAGAATAAAACTGCATGCACATTTTTTCCACACGGGAATGCATGGCATTGCAGTACCGCACGTTCTGGCGATCACACGGCGGGCGGAAGGCACGTTTAAGGTGCCACTAAAATGAATGGCCCCACAACGCACATCCTCCCTCCAGCAGAAATTGTCAGGCCAAAACCAAAAAACCTTTTATAATATAATTTATGTATTTGTAATTCGTTTCATGGATTTAAAATAATCTGAATTGAAAAACTCCAAATCAATATAACAACATAACCAACCTTTTATTTTAAATAACACATAAGGGGGGAGGGGGGGGCGACAAGCCCCTTATGTGTACATTGGAGATTACAGGTTCTCTTTAAGGTGACATCAGGAGTCTTTTAGGCCCCTAGTGTCACCGATCCATCTGCCTTCTGTGGCAGCTGAATGTAAACATAGGCAGTGGGTTGAAGCAACAGCCAGCCTGCTATTGGCTATTTCAAATTGCAATAGCCAATAACAGGCTTGCTATTGCACCTGCCCACTGCCTGCTGTCAATCAGCAGAGAAGGGAACTTAAAGAGAATGTTCTCCTTCAGGTCGTCCTCTGCTGATTGACAGCAGGCAGTGGGCGGGTGCAATAGCCATCCTGCTATTGGCTACTGCAATTTAAAATACCCAATAGCAGGCTAGGTATTGCTCCCAGCTGCTGGATGGGAGCAAGCTGTAAGAGGAGGGCATGGAGAAGTGGCGGGAACATGGTGAGGCGCAGCAGGAACGAGTAGCGGGGACACATGGAAGAGCAATGGGGAGAAGCAGCAGGGAGGGCCAGCGGAGACATGGAGGAGCAGCGGGGACACAGAGAGGAACAGCAGAGTCACTGGGGCATGGGGGCGCAACGGTGGAATGCCGAGGTACAGCGTCTCTTCCCGCCGCTGGGGCCGGCTGCCGGCGCAGACCGCAACCTACAGGGGCTTCTAGCGGGAAGGAGAACAGGGAAGCAAAGCAGTGGCAGCGGGAGGAGAAGGGGGTTTTGGAGCTCTCCTCACTGCTGAGCACCAGCTGCAGGGGTCTGATTCCCCTCCCATCCCCGCTGGAAGCAGCAAAGATCTGAGGGGACATGAAACAACTAATAGAACAATGAACTAATCAATAATAAGAATTGTTGACAATAATTCCCATTATCGATTATCATCGAATTAAATCGATTAGTTGTTGCAGCCCAAATCTGCTCCAGTTTTGATAATTTCCCCTCGGTATGTTTTTAGGAGGCAGGAACATCCCTCCAATGGCCTGCACAAGAATATGTTATGCGATTGCTGCTTTCCCATCTCGGGGTCTGAACTTTTTTTTTTTTTTTTATTCCTCCAGCAATGGAAGAACACTCATCCCCTGTGCAGCCCACAAGCAAGGCTACGTTTTGGCAAGTTAACCATTATAACAAACAATGCCAAGCCCTTGCATTTTTTCCTTTGTTTTATCTTCCCTTGTCATAAATCCTCATCCTCTTCAAAGAGTTGTGCTTATCCACAGAGGATGGGTGCTCGGGTTTGTGCTTATTTAAGAATGCTTGCACTCTTCTAAAGATGGGTGCTATAAGATTGCGCTCAGCTTACTCAATGAGCACATATATTCTGTTCATACCTATATACAGTATGTACAGTAAGTGTGCAAATGTTCGTACATACCCCAGTACATTTTGTAAACTGAGAAACTCATATAAATGTTTTTTTTAAAGTCATCTATCTCTCAGCTGATACCACTAACTCTGAAAGGGAGTTCCACACTGCTCTGATAATAAAAAGCCCCTTACACCATTTAGGAATAAACCGCTACTTGTCCAACTTTATGTTGTGGCCATGTGTCATCTTCATAGCCCTTAGATTATGCAGTTTATTCCCGATACTATAGTCCTTATTGATATACTGTATTTATATATTGAGATCATATACCTTCCTAAACGCCTCCTCTCTAAGGAGAACAAGTTCAATTTCTGTAGTTGTCCCTTATAATGTGGGCCCTGCCACCCCCATTTTTAATTTTGTTGCCCTTCTCTGAGCTCTCTCTAGTTCCAGCGTATCTTTGCTGGGGACTGGTGACCAAAACTAAACAGTATAGTCAAGATGAGGCCAAACCAATATTTTGTATAGCGGTACAATTACAGTTTAGGCTTTTAAGAAAATACCTTTGATGCATGATAGTAGTCTACTGGCTTTGCTAGATGCAGCTTGGCATTGCATGCTATTGCTGAGTCTACCTGGGACCCCCAGATCCTTCTCCATCCTCAATTTCCCCAGGGGAGCACCTCCTAAAAGGTATTTTTCATTTTATTTTTAGCTCCCTAGTGTTAAAGAAGAACTCTGGGCAAATAAAATCTTAACCCTTGCGGTGGCTACCCCTGCACTGCAAGGGTTAAGTGTTTGTTTTGTCTAGGGAGGTAAAATAACAGAGTTATACTCGTCCAAACCATGATCTCGGCTGGCTTCTAGACCGTTCCCTTCAGCCTCGCTCCCCTCTGCTCCAGCAATCCATGGTACAGTGTATAGGATATGAGGACACTGAGGGGCATAGCAGCCAGCCGGGATCGCAGGTCAGGTGAGTATAACTCTGTTGTTTTAGCTTGCTAGACAAAGCTAAAATCACTTAACCGTTGCAGTGTTGGGGTAGCCATTGCAAGGGTTAGGATTTGGTTTGCCCGGAGTTCTTTAAGTCATGCTGCATGACTGTGTACAAAATAGAAGTTCTGTGGATTTTGTAAAACTGACCTTAAAAAGAAAATGAGTGGACATTTTAGCTTTAGCAGTGTTTAATATAACATGGAGAATAAGAATCCAAAATCCAAAAAACCTGGACTGTTTTTAAAAACTCAGTGACATTTGGCAACTATGTATATGGACATTAGCACAGCAGAATATGTCAAAATAGTAACTGATGAAACCTGATGGTTCATAACATCTGCACATTTGTTCCCATTTAATTTTCTCCTGTTTTTGTTTATATAAATGGCTCGATTGGAAATTGTTAGCTCTGCTGTCAATCACAGAGCAGCCAATTTCCATGATAACCGCTGTCCTACTCCAAAGATCTTATTTCAGTGGTTTCTTGTTGTAAGGCATTATTCTGCGTATTATTGTTGGCTCTCACGAGCTGGGCCCTCCTAACTCTCCTGTATTGAAATTGTAAGTGCACTGTCTCCTTCCATTTTGTAAAGCGCTGTGGAAAACTGTTGGCGCTATATAAATCCTGTTTAATAATCTAGAAATAACATTATTTAGATGAGAATTCTTTGGTACCTAAGTGTTACACTTGCCATTGATGGAGAAACCGTGTTCTAGATAATGTTATATTCCAGGGTAGTTTACACAGATTGCAAATGTGACAGAGCCCATGTGTTACTACCACTGGCGCCTATGTGTTTGAATGCTGTTCCTGAATCTTTTCACCCTCATGTTTTAGCTCCTAGATGGCTTAATATGGGAATCCCTTTCATTTTAATAAAATTCACATTCAGAGTTGTCTCTGTGAGTGCAGGTCCTAAGGCAAATATAAAATGAGTCTTGAAGTGCAGATTGTTGGTGTGGCCACAATTTAGATTAGTTTATGTACGGGTGATTACATTTTGAAAAACCTGTTCATCCTGTACATGCAAAACAGCAATTCAACATCCCCCCCAGAGCAAGGATACATACTTTTCTGCATTGACCTTTTGAACAGAGAGAACATGTGTAAACCACCTAAATGTCACTGTTATAAATTGTCCCTAACATTAAGTACCCCCTAAACCAGGGGTAGCCAAACTCTGGCCCTCCAGCTGTGGTGGAACTACAAATCCCATGAGTCATTGCAAGATTCTCACAGCCACAGACAGATGCATCATGGGATTTGTAGTTTCACCACAGCTGGAGGACAGCAGTTTGGCTACCCCTGCCCTAAACGCAACCCTGTCATGCCTGAATTCTCACACAAACTCCAAAATTTGACTTGAGCCCATAACTATTGACCTCCTTCCCAATGCAATACACTTAATGTGCTCCCTTCTAATACTTACAGGGTTATTCACCTGAGGGTGAAGAGTTTGGAGAAGGGGGGGAAGTGAACAATCTAGGACAACATAGCTGAGCTGGAAAGTGAGCTGAATTGAAGAATTTCTCCAGTTCAGCTATTTGTCCTAGATTGTTCACTTCTTCTGCATTCTCCAAACTCTTCATCCTTTTGTGAATAACCCTGTTAATCTTATGGTATATTAGGCATCAGAGATTGTTGATCCCGGGAATATCCGATTGCCTTATGGGATCAGGAAGGAATTTTTTTCCCCTGTTGGAGCAAATTGGACCATGCTTTTATAGGGTTTTTTTTTGCCTTCCTCTGGATTAACAGGGGGTAATTTTGTTCTTTTTTTTTTCTCCTCCATATCTCTAAAGGTTGAACTCGATAAACTTGTGTCTTTTTTCAACCGAACTAACCTTAACTAATCCCAAACCTTAAAGCGACACTAAACTCAGGATTTAAAGCTTAAAAATGCATTCAAGTACCTTAACTACCGTATTTTTCCGTCTATAAGACGCCCCCATGTATAGGACGCCCCCCACTTTTTTTACCCAAAATTCAGAAATCAATATTTTCCATGCTCTTTTGCATAACTGATTACATCCACTTTAATTTTGCAGCGTAAGACAGCCCATTACTGGTACCGGTATTTTTTTTGTTTTCTGAAATTTTTATGGGCTCCCTGTTACATCTGGGCACTGGCTACACGCTCTGCGCAGCATCAGCTGACATCGTGTACATAAGGCTTATGATTGGAGGAAACCTGTTAGCTTGTCTCTGCAATCGGAAGTTTCACTCGTGAGGCTAGTCTGCAGAGGTATCGTCAGTTTCGCAACCGCAGCACTCCTCTCGGCCCTCCGTGTATAAGACGCCCCTCCATTTTTAGGTAAATGTTTTAAAGAAAAAGTATAGTCTTATACACGGAAAAATACAGTATTAACAGAAATGTATCTTATTTGTGTATCACTCGGCTGTAGATCCTCAAATCATCTTTGAATTGGTGCTGACACTGTCCTTCCTTCTGGAGGGTGGCTACTTTTGTTCCCCATGGTCCTTGTTTGTGTTGTAAAGTAGTCACCACTCTGAGCTCGCTCTCATTATGGGCTAAAATTAGCTTACTCATTTCTATTGAGATTGTAGTCCATCACAGGAGCGAGCTTGGAGCGGTGACTACTTTACAACACACACACAGGGACCATTGGGAAGAAAAGTAGTCACCCTCCAGGAGGAAGGACAGTGTCGGCATGAATTCAGAGGTGATTTGAGGATCCACAACAAATTGATACACAAATAACATGTATTTTTCTTAACAGTTAAGGTACTTGAATGCATTTTTGAGACTTAACTCTTAAGTTTAGTGCCACTGATTAACACTGATCTAGCACAACCTGTAAACTAAGCCCAGCATGCACTATTTTTTGCGGTCGTACTGCACTGAAACGCAGGGCATTGTATTACCACGCGGTCCTGATTGGCCGATTACACTAAGGGCGGGGGAGCGTTTCTGCAGTGCCATTGAAATGAATGGCAGTGCCGCACCCCTCCCGCCCCAAGCAAAACAGATGACAAACGCACTCATCAATTCGTCACCAGCTTTACAGCAAGGTGCACATGGAATGGGCTTTAAGCAGTAAAACAGCAAAAAGTTTTCCTGGTACACTCAAGATAGCATAGCATTAACTAAGGTTAAAAACAGTGGTCCCTCCCGCCCCAGAACACAAGGAGACTTTGTGTATGTGATCCCTTGCATTCCGGGCACAGGACCGTGCGATGAGCGCACGGGCTGGTGGAAATGAGCCCTAAAAGTAAAACCATGCTCTGTATACTCGCCATATCCCTCATCTAGTGCAGCTTTGTCAAGTGATACTGTTGCCAAGCTGTGAGCTGTGACAACTCCTGATCCACCAAATTAGCAAAATCTGACCCTCTGCAGTTAAAAGCATAGCACCTCTCGGGGGAACCTAATGCAGGCACGATCTGGCTGTCTTGCCACTGTAGTGGGAGGTTAAACAAAGGGATGTGACTGGCAGTGGCACTGGACAGTATGGCTCAGGAAAGAGGAGTGTGATGCTAGGTTGCATGGTTCACGTAATAGTTGTGCTTACCAACTGCTCACATACCTCTCTCTATGTCCTGACCTAGAAAAAAGTAGTTTGACTTCTTCAGACATTTATGTTCATGGTTCATGGCACATACTTTAGTGGAGCCGGACCACAAACACTAATTTCAGGCTGCTATTTACTATGACTGTAGTACCTTGGTCCACTGCATCTACCAACGAGTGTGGCATGGTGCTGCAACTATACAAAACACAAAAATTCCCCAGCCTCAACCTGCCAGCCAGCCTGCAACCAAACAAATTGCCCTGTCAACAGTATGCGTTAAAATCAGAGGTTTTAGTTGCACAAACTTTTGGCCAAAAATATGTAGAAGCCACACTGCCGCGCCAAGGCACCTCTGCAAAGTGTGGTCCTAACTCTATATATCCGAGTCCCAAGTGTGAACATATTAATGAAGTCGATAAATTACATGCAGGTGTACCTGGAGGTAGCCAACTCCTCCTAATAAGGTGCAGGGACGCACTGGAGGCCCTGCACCTTAGGCGTGCATTTTTGGTTGCTTGTACATTCCAACACTGGGCCTCCAGTGCGTCCCTGCACCTTCTTAGGAGGAGTTGGCTACCTCCAGGTACACCTGCATGTAATTTATCATTAATATGCTCACACTTGGAGACTCGGATACATAGAGTTAGGACCACACTTTGCAGAAGTGCCTTGGCGCGGCAGTGTGGCTTCTACAGCACTAAAGATCCAATATTGGTGGTCTAGCGTTGAAAGTGAATAAAAAAACAATATTCCTAGTATAGTGATAGATGTACAAATTGGTGAATGAGATATATATATTATCAATATATAACCCGTGTAATAAATGTGTTCAGATGCAAAACTTTATGATGAGTAAAACTAAAAAGTGTGCTAGCATCAAGAATTGACAGTGAAAAAATGAACTAAGCAATTTATAGCCTGTGAAAAACAATTCTGAAAGGATAAATCACAATGTAACAAGCAAAAAATATATTCTGTGTCAATTGTAGACTGATACTTAATAGCAGTCCCGAAGTGGAAAACAAAGCATCAGTGAGAAAGTGACAGTGTTCAATGAACAAACTTTTCAACAGTAAAAAAGAAAAAGTTATTTCTGTTCTTTTCTTTTTAATCCAGCAGCCCCCCAAGCATTGAGTACTCACCAGATGCAGTGAGTAAATATAGCGGGGAAGTGACGACATCGGTGGCCAGGGCAATAGCGGGCATAGCGGCCACTGGTCTTATAACACTGAGACCTGCAGTTGAGGACGAGGTGTACTTTTCTCATTACCATTACACCTATGCATGTGGACGCATCAATCGTGCATCCAGGGAGAGTGTGCCTTTTAAATGCAGCCGCTGTAGCCCGAGCATTAACTTGAACAGGTGACAGCTGCCACTTGTAAACAGCAGATGTGGGATTTCTGCTGCAGGAACACACAGGTTCCTGACACAGGTATTCCTAATCGCACCTAAATATACAGGTGTGAATGGGGCGTAATGCCATGTGAATGAGATCATGTTGCATATATAGTGAAAGTGCTATTGCTTTCCTGTATACAGTGTTAAAGGCTAAGTTTACGTTTTGGACTATGTTTCATGTTAGCCCATATTCAGGATGTAACATGAAATATGGTCACATGTCCGTACCCACCAGTTTTCTGGATCTGTTAAAGTAGAACTATGGAGTTAGGGCTATTCCCCATAGTTCTCCTTAGGGTAACGGGAGGACACAAACTAGCATCCTCCCGTCACCCTAAGCTCAGTATAGGGCGAGCTACAGCTCTCGGTATACTGAGACGCCGCAGCTGAAGCGGATCCCGACAATTATGTCTGGATCTGCCCAGCTGCGTGAGTGACAGCTGGCTCTGCCTAACTAGAGGCAGAGCCAGCTGTACACGCTCCCTCCCCCGTCCGTTCCGCCAGTCAGCGCCTGAGGAGCGGGGAATCCAGCCCCTCCCCTGTCACGGCTCTCTGCCGTGACAGGATCGAGAAGTGAGCGAACGCCGGTATTTGTTCGCTCACTTCCCGATCTACTGAGCCGACCTGTGACAGTCTCATTGTCACAGGTCGGCTAGAACTATGAGGTGAGTGAAAAGCACTCACCTCATAGTTCTCCTTTAATGGAAAGACTACAAGTCCCATGAGCCACCACTGCACAGAGTCGTAGTTCTCAATTGAGTACAAGTGCGCTGATGTCCATTCATACCTCCCTGTCCTGTAACTAGAAGTTTATTCCTGGGTATAGATAGGGGTTGGGAGGAAGAGTCTGCAGGAGCCAGAACATTGCACCTGCAATCCACTCATTGCATAGGCATTGCTTTGCAGACTCCAATGCAAACATAAATGCATATTTTTTCTTTTAATAATGTGTGTGAATTTGTTTTAGTTTTTTTGTAACAGCTGGGCTATAGGGGGAATTTATTAACACTGGGGAAGCTCTGCATGGCAACCAATCAGCTTCTATCTTTAGCTTGTTCGATTTAAGCTCTGAAAATGAAACAGAGAACCTGATTGGTTGCTATGCACAGCTGTTCCAGTTTTAGTAAATCCGTTGACTTGCGCTCTGTTGCGTTTTTTTAATTTACTTTACTTTAGTTTTTTTACCTCCTTTTTGACAATCTTTATTTTAATTAACATGTCCTGTTTTTGTTACGTGACGCTGAAAAAAAAAGTAAAGCATGCTCTAGTTTTTTGTTTTTTTTATCAGACTTCAATAGACTGGAATAGATCACAGCGGTGCGAACAAGTCCTATTCATTTTTGGTGCCCTTGTGTTAGCATATGTTGAAAAACGGATCGGAACGTATCACAGCGGTGTGAACTGGTCCTATTATTATTATTACATAGTATTTATATAGCGCCAACAGTTCGCGCATCGCTTTACAATATAAGGAAGACATCACAATTACAATACAATTTAAGACAAGATGGTAAGGAGGGCCCTGCCCCTGAGGGCTAACAATCTAAAAAAGGAGGGGGAAATGATACATGAGGAGGTAGCTGTGTGGGGATGGATTGTTTGAGAATGTGATGGTTCAGTGGTTAGGTTAGGTCTTCAATTCCCTGAAGAGATGAGTCTTTAGGGAACGCCTAAAGGCAGTCAAGGTGGGAGATAGACGGACAGGTTGTGGTAAAGAGTTCCAGAGGATGGGAGAGACTCTAGAGAAGTCCTGGAGGAGAGTATGGGAGGAGTGGACAAGGGAGCTGGAAAGCAGGAGGTCAATGGATGAGCGGAGGGGACGGTTTGGGTTATACTTTGAGACAAGTTCTGAGATATATCCGGGGGCGGAGTTGTGGATGGCTTCATAAGTGACTGTTAATATTTTTACTATTTAATACTTTTTTTTACAATTTGTACTATTTAATACTATTCACACCCATTTATTTTTCGGTGGCCTAGTATTAGTATCTGTTGAAAAACGGATCAGAACAGAACGGATCATAGTGAACTGGTCCCATTGAGGGCTCAGTCACCCCATATCCAGTGCATTCCGGTGTGGTCCGAGCCCGGAACGCACTAGATCGCGTAGATCAAGCTGGGCAGCGCTCTGGCGGGAGGGGGCGTGTCCCGGCTATTCATGTCAATGCAGTGCGATCGCTCGCACTGGAACGCGAGGTACAGGAATGCCCTCCGTTCCAGTGCAGTGGTTGGCTGCACCAGAGGGGAGGGCATTCCTGTATCTCGCGTTACGCTGCGGGTGATTGCACTGTGGGCGGGGTGGTGTCTGATGTGCCATTGTCCCAGCATGCTGCTCGGCTTTATCTTTATGATCCAGTGCGTTCTGGGCTTGAACTACACCGGAACGCACTGGATATGGTGTGACTGGGCCCTACCCACTCATTTTTCAGTGCCCTTGTGTTAGCATCTGTTAATAAATGGATCGGAACGGATCACAGTGGTGTGAACTGGTCCAGTTCACACCCATTCATTTTTCAGTGCCCTTGTATTAGTATATGATGAAAAATGGATCGGAACGGATCACAGTGGTGTGAACTGGTCCCATTCAGTTTTCGGTGTCCTTACGTTGGCATGCGTTGAAAACCAGATCCCAGTGCAACGGATCTGATTTGAATGGGGCTTAAGTGTATTGGGTAAAAAGATGGAAACGCCAAAAGTTCAATAACAATGTATTGGACTTCAAGTGAACGTGATCCCAAATTGCTGCAAAAGTGGAAATACCCTTTACACAGTCACCTGTAGCTTTTCCCCACCTCTGATGTTTTTATGTTCTGATAATATATCTTCACTTCACATGCCTCGTGCAATACGGGTTTGTTGTATTCTCGGTCTGTTTTTGCGTCAAATAATCCAAAAGCTGATTTCATAACCAACCCGCCAAGTTGTACACTCCGCTAGCAGCATCGTGCGTGTACAGTAGTAGCCAGTGCGCGTATCAGAGCTGTACCCCAAAGCAGCCACTAGATGGCGCTCTCCTTCGAGGCCCAGCGGACGGATAGGAAGTGAGCGCAGCCCTGCAGAGCCGTAGTGACAGGGAGCAGCAAGGGTTACTGCAGAGGAGGAAGAGCAGGGAAGCCCAGCATGCGCTATGTGCTGATGATAGGTTTTGCACGCATGCATATACAGTATGTGCATCGTTCTCTGAGGGGCTGGGATGTGTCTTTAGGAGGAGGAGGTGGAGAGAGAGGGGGTGAGTGCATGTGTACATATGCATGGTCAGGGGGAGTGGTTCTCTGCCGCTTTATTTCCTAGTCTTGCAGAAAGAGGCAGTGCTGAGTTGGTGAGACAAAAATAGACAGAAATTTGCAGAGAAATATAAGGATTGTGTATGAGGGGAGGGAGAGCAGCATTAGGCTGGTTTCCAGGAGGAGCTCTTCTCTCTCTCTCTCCCCCTCTCTCTCCCTCTCTCTCCCTCTTTGTGTTATTTATAGACTCCCCTTTTTTATACCGATTTCCTTCATAGCTATTTTCCTCCGCGACGTTATGTGTCCCCGGCATTGCTGACACCTGGAAGAGAGGAGAAGCAGCAGCAGCCAGGGAGGGGAGAAGGGGGGAAGAAGGAGAAGAAGAAGAGAGAGGAGCACACCAAACTGATTGATCACACAGAGGCACCGCGACTATTTTTAGCGGCGGTCTTCCCGTCGCAGGAATATAAATTCCTCTTTACCATAGACATCGGGGGGACGCGGAGATTACTACTGCGCCCTTCTCTCATTTCATCCTCAATTCATCTGGACGGACATCCGCAGGAAAAATAGAGAGGCGAGGAGAGGGGTCGGAATAAAAGGCACACAGATCCGTCCTTTCACATCTGTACTAGACGAACGAGAGGTGATCATGGGGTGTTTGGGCAACAGCAAGACGGAGGATCAGCGCATCGATGAGAAAGCGCAGCGAGAGGCCAACAAAAAGATAGAGAAGCAGCTGCAGAAGGAGAGGCTGGCTTATAAAGCGACACACCGGCTGCTGCTGCTGGGTAAGGTGGACACGGGCTGTCATCTCATCTATGGCTGCTCTGGGGCCCTGCCATGCACGGCCAGGCCTATGTGTATGAGAGTGTGTGTGTGTGTGTGTGTGTGGAGGGGGGTGGGCTGCAAGGGGTTTATCCCCCTACAATCATCAGTCCTATGATTCCCCCACAAGGATCACTCCTATGATTCCCCCACAAGGATCACTCCTATGATTAGTGCAAGGGGGACACTGGGTGTGAGCCTGTCCTATGTGCAGGGCGACGCATGTTCCCAAGGATATGTGCCCGAAGTGCTCCTGTCTTATGCAATGACATTTGCCTGTGTTTGTCTATATGTTTCTATTTTTTAATTGCTGCCAGCTCTAAGGTTTGCTGCAAATTTACACGCTGATTATTTAATGTTTATTTTCCAGCTGCGATTGTAGTAATTGGACGTATACAAAATGTCACTACTTAATGACACACATGACCAATTTTCACTACCTTTTTATTCCCCCCCCCCCATGAAACTGTGATCAAAGGGGGGGATGAAGAGAGCAGGGCCTGCAAGCAGTGTCTGTTGGAAATGCATGGATGTTATTCTGTCAATACATTATCTCAGACTGTATTTTTATGTATATGTTTTGGCAGGTGCTGGCGAGTCAGGGAAAAGCACGATTGTGAAACAGATGAGGATCCTCCATGTCAATGGATTTAATTCAGAGTAAGGATACAGCACTATAGAAATGCATATGTCCTTTAATGATTCATGCTGTGGGTCCTGTACTGTACATTCTCCTATGTGATGGAGTAAAACAGTATCGCTTACATTGTGCATGCACGCCTGTGTGTTTTCTTACCCTGTAGGCTTCTCTACTGTATTTTTTGCTGTTGCTACTGCAGCGTTTGACAGGCCCTTGTGTAGCAACAACATGGCGACTATACTTTTACATAGCAGCAAATATCTAAATTCTGTGTCTGTGTGTGCAGAAGGGAGGCAGGAGCAGTAACAGATAAGGATGTGGCGCTTTTGCAAACATCATGATTTAAATATGTTGAATATTTCAAATAGTTAATCCATTTGAATGAATGTCTGTGGAGTCCAATGTTGGCCTGATTATAGTCTGACTGTATGGCTTCCTTTTCCTTGTACAATTTCTGAAGCCGGAGTTTTATTTATTATTTGCTGAAGGAATTGTCTGGCTCAGCAGTCGCACAGACTTTGAGTTGTAAGAACTACTCAGGTCAGTTGCAGTGCTTATGCTCAGCTACTCTTATGTTTTAATGCATCAGTAGTGATGACTGGACATAATGTTTGTGTGATTGTGTCCGCTTTAAGCAACCTGTAGGTTTTCAGTTACTTAAGAACTAAAAGTACCAGCACGCAGCATTAGGTGTGTGCAGACATGCATGACTGCATCTGTAGTTCCTGAACTGGAGGAGTGCCATAGTGCGGTTCTCTTAACTCATAATCTAGTTGTTTTAAAAGTCATTTTGGATATTACTTCCTTTTCTGAAGTACTGGTGTTGCCTTACCAGTTATTGGAACTTCAGTGCTGTCCATGCTTCCATGTTCCTCAGCGATAATAAACATAGGTAGGATTACCTGCCAGCATGTACAGCATGATGATGTCAAAGAATAAATATAGACATTATTCTTAAAGAGATACACCCATATTGACAAAAGTAGTTCACCACCATCATCTTTCTTTAATTATATAGCGTATGCAAGAAATATTGCTTAGACAGGAACTTGACCATCTTGTGAAAATCAAACTTAAATAAATTTTGCCTTTTACTTAGGGAAAAGAAGCAGAAAATTCAGGACATCCGGAAAAATGTTAAAGATGCCATTGTGGTGAGTATTTATTATCAGTGGTATGATTCTACTTCTATCACGCATGTCAAGTATCAATGTTTTTCATTAAAGAAATACAATTTAAAAAATATTGTTATGGGTTAGTGAGTCAGCTGCCTTCGGAGGCACAGAACTATCCATGTGCTGCATATTCATATGCCACAACTAGTGGCATATGAAAGGGCTATCACTGACCAAGACCACCCGTGGGCATGAGATGGACATCACCCAGTCTGTCTGATAGTGGTCAGATAAGGAAGCAATCATATGTATCCTCAACACCACCTGGCTGATTGATCTGTGGTTGGAAGGTGTCAATCATCTGTAATGGATTTCATAAATCCATATTTATTTCTCAAGATAAGGCTGGCACCAGTTATGTCTGCTCAGTGCATAAACGTGCATGTTTGGCCAAAAGATGTTTGTAATTAATTTCACGGGACAGTTGTGCAGCAGTTGTATCTTCTGACCCCCATCCAATGTCTAAAGTTAGCTTTACAATACTTATCTACCTTCTTTAAAAGATGACCCCAGGTGGAGAGTACTATGTTAACAAAGGTTATACTAAAACGTGTGACATGAATGTTCATCAGAATATTTCTGTATTTTACCTAAATACTCTGATAGGTCAGTGCTAACCTAGTTAGTGTTAATGTTATCTTTTCTTCTTTGTAGACCATAGTATCTGCAATGAGCACTTTAATACCTCCAGTTCCACTGGCGAATCCTGAAAACCAGTTCCGCCTTGACTACATCAAGAGTATAGCTCCACTATCAGACTTTGATTACACACAGGTAGGCTATGGGTACCTTTTCTTAACCTAGCTGGCTGTTGTCGCTTTTGTGTAACAATCTTCTCCTTATTCAATACCAAATTTGACTTTGGTGGTTCTCCTGTCTGCATCTGTTTTTTAAAAACAAGTTTGGTTACAGAAAGGAGAAGAATTAGGATGGCCTCTCTTGGTGCTATCAGGTTCAGACAAGGAAGTATGCAGAGATTTTATTAGAACGGAGTGATTACTTGCTAGGTTTTGTTTCAGATAAAGGGAAACCTTTACAGTGATGAAGGGTAATAAATGAACTGACTTCCGTTCTTTGCATATTTAACTAGAATATATAGGTGCTTTATGGAGGAGATAGATTTTGTATACATAGAGTGGCATGGTTTATCAATCACCTTTTTACAAAAGGATTTCCCTGCTGTTGTGTTTCCTAAATAGTTTCTCAGAAGCGGTAGTGTGAAATTCTTATTTTTTTTTTAGAGTATACAAAGCTTTTATAACTTGGCTAATATTGACATTTTGAGAACCCCTATTCGAAAAGTTCTAGAAACTGGCCGGAGATTGTTTCCAGAACTGATGTAGCAAAGGTTCTAGTTGAATTTCTTGGAATGGCATTAACTATTTAGCATGGTTGACATAAGCTGAAAATGCATTTTAGGGTTGTGCTTTCAAACTGGGTTAAAGTTCCTTCACAAGTCCTCTTGCAGAAACTTTGTTTGCGGGTGTTAACACATGAAAATCAGACCAGAAATGAAACATTTGGTAATCAGTTATGTTGGTCATATTTCCATGCTATGCCGTCTGAGTACAATGACCACGCATACGCCACACTTTTTAAACTATAGTACTTTGTTAGGGTTAAGGTGGCCATACACCTGCCGATTATCGTATGATAATCGCGTGAATTCCCACGATCATACGATAATCGGCTGGTGTGTGGTAGGTGTGCACGTCTTTTGTCTTACGAGCACATTGGAAAACCTGACTAAAATCTTACGGTTTTCGGCGGGTTTGTGGAGTGCTTGTAAGACAAATGCCCGGCGGGGGGGCTTGCGATGCTCGCAAGTATGATCTGTATGTCCAAGATGGGCAGATCGTACAATTTTTTAATTACCTTACAACCCTCGCAAGGCCAAAGTCGTGCGATGGTTGTAAAGTGTATGGCCAGCTTTATGGGATGTTGTGTTGTTTCATTAAAGATGTACAGTGCAGATCCCCTTATAAGTTGCTTATCGTTTTATGATCGCATTACAGGATTGAGAAAAGGCTTTTCTTGTAGTACATTTATGAGCCTTTCTATGAGCTGCATGATGTTTTACAAAGGTTGTAGTGAGATCATGTATTAGCTATACTGCAGCATGTTATCATTTGAGTATGCAAACACTAACCTTGTCATGGACAAAAGAACAGCTGTATAATCTTATGTGATGCAAAGGCAATGCTTTAAAGGTGACTTGTTGAATGACATTAGTTCAGTTGCCATTGATCTCTGATTTCTTAGGACAATCTTTGTAAGTTTGTCCTTTTAAATAATAATTTTTTTCCATTGCTGACCTGTATAAAAACACAAATGTATTAATGTTTGAGCGTTTTGCTTTTTTTATGTTTGTTGCCTTTTTACATTTTTTGTTGATAAGCAGAATCTGTTTTTTTTTGGATTAATGAACATACCAACATTGGATATTTAGTGGCAGGAATGTACAGGATGAACCTATGTGTGTTAACTTATTTGCAGAATGTCCATGGACATTTTTCTTGACTGTAAAATGTACCTTTTTGTGGCTTTTGGTACAAATTGAATTCGGAGTTTGATTTGATTATTTTGTGTTTAAATCTTTTGATGTCCAGGCTTTCAATATTTGGATAGAAGTTCTCATGTTCAGGCTTTATTTTATTCTTGCCTTCGTGATTTTATTTATGTGATTTTTTTTTTTTTTTTCAATTACCTGGTTATTCAGGATTTTAATATCACAGATGTTGAAAATTTAGGACATCAGCTGAAATATCAGTAGTAGTGAAATGTTTTGTTTACTTCTGCGTTGTTAATATTCTAACAGGACACAAGAGAAGATGGGAGGGGATACTATTTTTCAGCATGACACCTAACATGTTTATATACAAACCGATGTTCCTTTTCCATGTGATTTGTTTCCACCTCGCTTCTAAATTTCATAAATGCTGCATATGTATTTAACATTCTGTTTTAGTGATTTTGAGCAGATGGTTTATGTTGCAATATATTAAAGAGGGTCAGTGTTATTTACAGGTGAAACTTTGGGGCAGTTTGTAAAGCCTTCCTATTTGATGATTCTCTTGGTTATGCAATGTTCATTGGTGGAGAAAAGCAACGTGGATTGTATGTCCTGTTTTCTGGTTGCCACTGGCAACGATTTTTCTTTATGTTCCTTTTTGATACACCCCTGCCATTATGTAGCGTCCAGTTGCCCCATGTTTAAATATTTCTCATGTTGTACTGTAGAAAAGTGGATCGAATGGCTAATGTTTGGAGGAATTTATGAAAACCGGAGCAGACCGACTCTGGAGCAGCTGTGCACAGTTACCAATCAGCTTCTCCAGTTTGTTCAGTTAAGCTTTGAAAATGAAAGATAGAAGCTGATTGGTTACCATGCACAGTGGCTCCAGGTTTTGATAGATTTCCTCTTAGAGTTTGTATATAGACGCACACTTTTATGTTGTTCTTTTTTTAAACCTTTGGAGTAGGGAAGGCTTAAAATCCCTGCTGTCTGTGTACCGTTGGGGAAATTTCCCCTTCACTTCCTATTCCAGAGAGGCAACAGGAAGTTAGAGGAAATCTATCTCCTAATGTAAGGAGTAATTCCCCTCTTAGTTCTTCCCAGAACAGGTGTGCTTATAGGATGATTCCCTTTAACCTCTTGTTTTGGGGTCTACTCAAAAATGTTGTATTTGCCCTCATTTTCATCTCAGTAACAATGGTCATCAGAACAAATAAAGGGGGTTAATCACCCCAATGGGGACACAGACAGCATTGAAAACTTGATAAGAGGGTCCAACCCTTCCTCACTCGATCACAAACTAGAAATACACTTTAGCCTGATTTGGGTATATTGTTAAAGTTGCAGTTTTAGTGCTTTTTCATACAGATGTTTGCGTTTACTGTAAACATTTTATCAGTATCCTGCATTACCTGCTTTCTTTTAAAGCATATGTCAAGGCAAAGTAAAAAACAATCTGCATCTAATGCAGACACGTATTGAATAATTTTCAATGTTTTATCCCTTGAAGTACAGAAATGCAGTGGCAGAAATGCACTCCGCTCTTGGAATGTGGTGTCAGCCCTCCCCCGGGTCTTTTGCTAAACTACTTAATCACTCTCTCTCTGAGATCTAGACAATATTAGAGCTAATCATTCTATAGTCCATCATAAGAAATAGGAGGTCTAAAGAACCTCTTTGTTATAACAAAGGAAGTGTACAAAGGGCACAGGACAACTCTTTTCTGACAAGATCAGCAAGTTTTTTTTTTGTACTGATCAGACAAGACAAACAACATGCTCCCATTAGTATATTTAACAGGCCGAAAGGTAGCAAATAGGAGTTCATTGTTAGGGCTACATAGACTTTAGGTTTAAACTGCTCCACTGCCTCTGCTGTTTGTTTGATGGCCTGCAAACTGATTTCAGTTGGATTAGATGCTTTCATCATCGGATCCCTAAACGCTTTTTGTAGCTTAAATGTAACCAGGTTGCATTCAAAACCATATCACTTTGCAGAATATGTTTTTCCATCCTGTAAAATGATGGGTCATTTTTGCAAAGTTCTCTTCCTATTGTTGGTTGTATTTTCAGTGGCCTGGTCAATGATGCAATGTGTACATTAGTGCACTACGATCTAGGCATTTTTGTTTTGTCAGATCACTAATGCACAATACAATTTTCATTCAAAATAAACCTGTAATTAGCAAGTATGGACACCTCCATTGCTGACCTCTATTTGAACATACTAATTACCTGGCTGTTCTGCTCATTGCCCTGTAACGTCGGTTAGGAGGCCTGCCTTCACCCTGAAGTTCTGATCTGCACACTCGGGTCAGTTTCTCTGAAAGTACTGAAGCCAGAGACAGCCAGCCAACTAGCTAGTATTTCCAGGAGGATACCAGTGTCAACCTCAAGAAGTTTTAAGGAAAGTTGTCCCTAAAATTCTTTCTTCAAATGTCTCTTTGCTGTCCTGCCAAAACATAAACTGTTTTCTCAAAGAGCATTTAAATGAAATAAGAAAACCAAATCTGGAAGGTTCAAAAGCTGATTTCTTTCAGATTAGAGTTTTTCATTCTATAAACCCTGAAAACTTTTTGGAGCCGAGATTTAACCAGGATGGCTTCCGGTTTGTCTGCAGAATAATTTTTTTTCTTTCTGTAAATTTTTTGCAAAGTTATCTCCCTATTCTCTTATGAGAGAGAGAGAGCAAGAGAAAGACACTAGTAGTAATTACGCTATTTTTAAAAAATGTTTATTACGACGGAAAGTAAATATAATTCTGTTCTAGTGTGTCAACAAAGAATAACTGTGTTACTCAATGCCTCCGCCCTCTGTCCTGCAACTTTTATACATATATATATTAGAGCATAGCCTTGGAAATATAGCTTTGAGTGATATTTATGTACAATTCGCTCCTAGTATTTATTAAAGCAGAAATGCAGGGATTTTTTTTTTATTAACCCTTGTAGTAGGGCTACCCTAACTGCAAGGGTTAACTGCTCGTTTGTGTCTAGGTTAAAAAAAAAAAAAAAATCAAAGAATTACTCACGCTTCTCCTTAAGCCTTCTTAGACCTGTCCCGGGAATGTCTCTCCCCCTCCTCTGCAGTGGTTTAAGGTCCAGCAAATCATCACCTCTATAGGGGGGGGGGGGGGATTTATCAAAACTGGAGCAGTTGCCCATGGCAACCAATCAGTGCATCTCTTCAGTTTGCTCAGTTGAGATTTGAAGCTTATTGGTTGCAATGCAAATGTGCTCCAGATTTTGTCTGCTCCAGTTTTGATGAATTCCCCCCACTGTGTACAGAGGTGAGAACAGAGAGGAACATTCCAATCTGCTGCAGAGAAGGGGACAGGCTGGAGGGAGAGCTGTGACAGCTGGCCAGCTCAGAACTTCAGGTGAGTATATCTCTGTTATTTTAGCACCTAGCCAAAAAAACCCGAGCACTTAACCCGTGCAGTGCTGGAAGCTCCACTGCATGGGTAAATTTAAAAAAAAATCCTGTAGTTCTGCTTTAATAAACAATTTCATACAAAAGGCAGAAACCTAGATAACCGTGTTGGACTCCACTAGTAATAATTTAGTAGATATGACTCCTGGAATTTCCAGTCCTCATTTACTTACCTTGTACAGTTATATTTCTGGCCAAAAAAAAATATTCTGTATTGATTTTTTAAAAGGAAATACATAAACTGTATATCCAGCCAAAACCTTTCTATTTTATTTTTTTGGGGTGACAACAGTTGCACCACACAGGAATGTCAGCTGTCATGTCAGCTTTTTATTGCTGCGTGAGTTCCTGTTGCAGAATTTCCCTTACTTCCTGTCTCATTAAATTGTTGTTACCCCCGACAGTAAGTTAGGGGAAATCTCTCTATAATGAAAACCCAAAAGGGTTCCAATTCTTAGTCACTATCCAAAGCAAAAATGCTGTGCACTTTAACTGGTGGGTTTGAGTACCTTGTTAAAAAGCAGACGGTTGTGTCATGAAATAGAGCTTAGATTGGCGTTCTGTGTGTTTGAGAAATATCAAAGTCTGCAAAGTCATACAGGAAAGCGATATGTTGGGCAGGACATGGGGTGCTCTTGTTAATCTGCGATTTGCTGTAGTGTATGCTATAGGATTAAAGTGGGACAATATCCTATTTCTCTTATTATGATGAAGTCGTCATTAATATCCCGATCTAAAGAGCACACGCGGAATTTGTTGCAATGACATTTTTTTTAGATGCACGTATCCATGTTTGTATTCCTAAATGTGCCTACAGTGCCCCTCTTTGCAATCTCATGTGCTGATTGACATTTGTTCACTTTCACAGGAATTGACTGGTTTCATTTTTAATCCTTATTTATTGATCCATTTTATGCCCTTTGTGCAGTAGCGTTAACAGATTAAGGGCACATTGCGCTAGTAGCTGTGGACAGTGATCATGGTATGTTACATAATCGTCCAGCTTCATTTACATTGTTAGCTTTGCTTGGTCTTATCGGAGGGAAAGTGGTCTGAACCCATCTGCTGCATGAGGCAGGGCTGGCTAACTAGAGAGAAAGAAAAGCTTTTGGAGTTTCCTGACCCTTGTTTTGTGGATTTGTGTCTGCAGCGTGAGAGGTCATTGAACCAAAATGACGAGGATGTATGTAGTAGAGAGGCAGACTATGGTTTCTCTAAGCAATAACCGCACTTCTCTAAAAGGCCAGTACAGAGAGCATGGAAACTGTGCAGGAGTCCATAGTAACTGCTAGGATTTCAGTCGCTCACAGCAGTGAACGGTGATTACTGATTGGGCAGTACTGCATGTGGCCTTTTTATCACTATGCTTTTCAAGCTCTCTCATGATTAGACAATAATTATACCATTAGTAAAGAACTTTACATAGATGGACAGTTAGCTGCGGTATAGTTTGGTGCATTTCCTGCTTTATGACTTTTTGTGTCTTTACATCACAAATGTGGCTTTCAAAAGTCAGCATGCAGTTACTGTCTTAGAAAAAGTGACATGACTGTGGAAAGTTACTAATAAACTTAGCTGTGGTTGAGACGGATAACTACCTCAAATGTTCTTTCCAACATTTCCAGGATTTTTCTTACAAATGTGAAAGCACTCCTATAAATGCAATCAATATGTCGCTTATAAATCTGTTTTTCCATATATGATAGGATTGCTAATTTCCTCAATTTATATACACACACTATATGCTGGAAAAGGATTGGGGGGGGGCGAATAAAGCAGACAGATTCTTCTATCCATGCTTGAATGGATGAATCTCCCACTGCAGCTATTGTATTCTGACAACAGACACCCACTGATATCAGAATACATGAACAGTGACTACATCTAGTTGGCAAAAGCCACTGTTCAGCCAATAATTTCCATCTAGCTACTTCAATGTTTGGTCAATGGATGTCAGGTGAGAGGCTGTTTTACTTATCGAACCATGACGATCAAGAACCGGCCCAAAATTTGCTCCGTGTATGGCCAGCAAGGAACATTAAACTTAGAAGTTAGAGTCAGGAGTCAGGAGTTCAATCTTAAAAATACATTCAAGTACCTTTAACTATTAACAAAAATGTATCTTATTTTTGTATCACTCAGCTGTAGATCCTCCAATCATCTCTGAATTGGTGCTGACACTGCCCTTCCTTCTGGAGGGTGGCTACTTTGGTTCCCCATGGTCCTGTGTGTGTTGTAAAGAAGCCACCGCTAGAAGCTCACTGCTGTGATGGACTACAATCTCAGAATAAATTAGTAAACTAAACATGAGATTGTAGTCCATCACTGGAGTAAGCTTGGAGTGGTGGCTACTTTATAATACACACAGGGACCATGGGGAACAAAAGTAGCCACCCTCCAGAAGGAAGGACAGTGTCAGCACCAATTCAGAGATGATTTGAGGATCTACAGCTGAGTGATACACGAATAATATAGATTTTTGTTAATAGGTAAGGTACTTGAATGTATTTTTAAGATTTAATTCCTGTGTTTAGTGTCGCTTTATGTTCACGTATAGAACAGAGGCAAGGAAACCTGAATATGGTCCATATTTTAGAAGTCCTGGCTGATCAGGCTCATTATGGTAGAGAAGGGAAGTCTCTTTTTGCAAAACAAATTTATATTTTATTAAATCTAAAGAAAATTATTTGCGTAGACTTTCGCACATAGATGTTAGCATCTAGTACATGAAACATTTTCTGTAATTGTAATCCACATTGTATTTAACAAATATCGTACATGTGTATTGTATACACTAGGAGTGTCGCTAACATCCAATGGATTTTTATTTTCCAAACTCTGGCAAAGCTCATTCATTTGGTTTAATAAGGCTGTGTGGCTGTGTAGACTTCATAGTCCCATGATACTTTGTGTGAAGCTGTATTACATTGCTTGCAGTGTGTAACAGAATGATGATGTGGACACAGTGTACTCCCCATTTCGCCGTGTAGTGTATTCAGTTCTGTTTTTTATGTTTTTTGATACCATACTATTTTTTTGGGTGGTGATTTTTTTTCCATAGCAGCTGGAGGCATAATCAGGTGAGCTTTTAGAATGCAATCCAAATAGAGAGAGTGAGTGTTGTGTTTTGATGGTTGCATATATGTAACCAATAACACACTAAGTACATGGTCCCTAGTGCTCTAATTAGCCGATAAAGAAAAAATGAGAAAAACATTGCATGTTTAATTGGCAGTTGTGAGGAATACGATTTCCCCCACGTCTTTTTGTTTTAAATTAGCAGGTATTTTCTTGTGGTGGTTCATCACAATCTGTAATATTATTACAAAGATCAAATGTAAAATATTTGTGTAGTGCACATTATATTTTAAATGAAAAAGAATGAATTTTTCTGTTTCTCATATTCTATTATTTTGGATTTGTTTTCTGAACTTGTAAACAAAGTTTCATGTTCTCTTAATTTGCCACAGTTTTTTTATTTCCTTGTGGTAAATATGTCCTTTTTAGTAATTTAAGATCTGCTGTTAAATTGTACATTGAGACATTTGTCACATTAATCGTGTATCCATATTGGGTATATGTCTGTGAAGGTTCTCATTCATCCAGGTCATGGTATACCTGTAAAAAATAAGGCAAGGCAACTGGACTTGCTGTATTTTTCATGAAGACGTTTTCACTGGTTGGAAAAATACAGCAAGTCCAGTTGCCTTGCCTTTTTTTTACAGACATATTAGGTATAGTTTACATATCTTTGTGCCCTGTGTTTAATGATGGGAAGCAACATTTTGTGTTTCAGAAGTTGGGGAATAAATATACAGGTAGATAGGAGCAGCATTTACCGGCATCCATAGATAACATAAGCCCATAGGAGTAGTGTCATAGTTAGGTTGAAATATAAAGTCCATATAGTTCAACCAATAGAGAGAAAAGAAGTAGAAAAATCTCCAAAGACAGAACCCTATGCCCACGGTTACCCACAGTAACTTTAGTATTTTGTGTTTTTCATCTTTACCATTCTGTTTTAACTTGTATTACAATTCATGTTCTTCGAAAATAATTTCGAAGAACCTTTTCCACCAGCTATACAGTTTGCAATATATGAATAGTCATTTGTATAATTATCTGCCATGTAGTGTAATTACACAGGAACAAAGTCAGTTTTAAAAAGGACGTAAAAATGTGAAACCGTAGTTGTGGCTGTGTGAGTGTTTCTTTTTGAGAAGACATTGACAATACAGTGTCTCCTGCATCGGTAGCTAAGCCGGCCACATAAATAACTCAACTATGGTTTCAGGAAACCCTATATACAAAAAAAGATAATATCTAAAGGGCTCTCTTGCCTTCATCAGTCAGTCACGTGTGAAAGCATTAACCAAAAAAGAAAAAAAAACCTTTTGTGTACCCTTCCCTTAGCAGATCTGATGTTGGCATGCAATAGGTAGCTATAGTCTTATTTGGCTGTAAAGGTTTATATTCTGCACTGGAAAGTTATACCTACGCAAGTCCTTTTTTTTAATGGTCTGTGCATAAATATACATTGCAGGTGGAAATCTCCATAAACACAATTTTTTTTACAGAGTGCAAAATGCATCTGACTAAATTCTAAATAATACAATAATAATAAACAAGTTTTAGATATTTTTAAAACGCATATGTTTGATTGCTGGCATTTAGTTACACATTTCTAAATGAAATTGCTCCACTTATGATTGTTCAATAATATTGTGTAACATAAAACAAAGCTGGTTAAATCTCTGAAGCCAGGTATCTTAAATTTCTGGAGCCTTTTCTATTGAAGTTCAAGGGGCACACTTTTAAGAGCATCGTCCCACCTCATAGTTTTCCTTTAACTATTAAAGGAGAACTATGGGGTTAAGGCTTTTCCCCATAGTTCTCCTTAGGGTAACAGGAGGACACAAACTAGCGTCCTCCCGTCACCCTAGGCTCAGTATACCGCGAGCTGAAGCTTGCGGTATACTGAGACGCCGCAGTATACTGCGAGCTACTGCTCGCGGTATACTAAGACGCCGCAGCTGAAGCGGATCCCGACAACTGTGCCAGTGCTGGCGGATCAGAGCGGGGAGGGGGGAATCAGAGAGCCGTGACAGGATCGAGAGGTGAGCGAACGCCGGTATGTGTTCGCTCACCTCCCAATCTACTGAGCCGACCTGTGACAGTCTCATTGTCACAGGACGGCTAGAACTATGAGGTGAGTGAAAAGCACTCACCTCATGGTTCTCCTTTAACAAAAATGTATCTTATTTGTGTATCACTCAGCTGTAGATCCTCAAATAATCTCTGAATTGGTGCTGACACTGTCCTTCCTTCTGGAGGGTGGTTACTTTTGTTCCTCATGGTCCCTGTGTGTGTTGTAAAGTAGCCATCGTTTCAAGCTCACTCCTGTGATGGACTACAATATCATGTTTAGTTTACTAATTAGTGTTGAAATTGTAGTCCATCACAGGAGTAAGCTTAGAGGAGTGCCTACTTTACAAAACAAACAGGGACCATGGGGAACAAAAGTAGGCACCCTCCAGAAGGAAGGGCAGTGTCAGCATGAATTCAGAGATTATTTGAGGATTTACAGCCGAGTGATACACAAATAAGATGCATTTTGTTAGGTTAAGGTAATTAAATGCATTTTTAAGATCTAACTTCTGAGTTTAGTGTAAAGTTTTAAAAAAAAAGTGAAGTTACTGCAAAACAGTCCAATTCTGGTCTTTTTTTAGTGCACCTTAACATATGAAAGCAAGCATCTGGATAGTGTCTCCTGGAACTGTACTATTCCTTCACACAATGCCAGTTTTGCATACTTCAGGTGCCTGTAGTGTTATTTTGGCAGATTGATTATTACCATCTGCTGCAGTTGTTTTCTTGGAAATCCCCTTTTGTGCATATATCCCTTCTGTCCTTAAAAATGGGGGAACAGGAGAAAGCAACATATACCTTTTTGGGAAGTTCATTCAACTTGTGTGATAAAAAAGGGTATGGTAAGTTATATTACATTTGAAGTAGTATTAAAGTCATTTTTTGTTTTACATACATCTATGGCTAGCAAGCAGTAGATATATGCAAAAACATAAAAAAGTTACCAAATGGGTAAATACATACCGGTGTCTATGCCGCTCGCTCCTGTCTGTAGATCTGTAGCTTCTTGAGCTGTCGCACAGGATGATGGGGGGGGTGCAATTGGAGGTGAAGCGCGCCGTGATCGTGCATGTCAGACCAACACCGTGGGACCCAAGGAGTCTGCACTGGATCAGAGACCAACGCCACCAGCACTGGAGGGACTCCTGAAAACTACTGGAAGGAGATGATCGGATCAAGAGGCATCATTTATGGTAAGTCCTTAAAGCAGCATTGGGGTGTGGTGAGGGAAATTGTGACTTTAATGTCACTTTAAGATAATGGGGTAAGTTGATAAAGATCACCACACGAGTTACATGCTGTAATAGACAGCTAATAAGACTGTTAATATTTGTGATATTCTAGAAGTTGTGTATTGAAGGGAGAAGGAAATACAGATTTGAGAGTAAAAATACTGATTCATGAGAATTAGAGGTTTTATATCAATGTGGAAAAATAGCGTTTGCCCACATAAGAGATATTTATGTTTTTGAATTGGACATTTTGATGAGGCAATTTTCATTGGGTAAAATAAAGTAAGCTGTTAATAACTCATGTCATTTAGGTTGACCTTAGTTGGGTCCTAGTAATGTGGTACTAAAAGCGATATTGGCATTTGTGTTAATTGCGCTGGATCTGGACTCATTAGTGTAGGGTTTGCTCCAATAAAGTAGACTAATGCTGCATTTCCTAAAGTTTTGAGAGCATCCTTGAAAGAATGAAAGTGTATCTAAATCCAGGAACAGAAAATTATTACAATCTATTACAGTTTACCTATCCTTAAATGTAGTGGCTGCATTCGATCTCTTTCTTTTTTCCGATTTAGTTTTTTTTATTAACACTTACTGTTGTAGGGGGACAGTGACTGTACTAATATCTATAGAGGAGCAGTGTTTTCACCCTTGGACAAGAAATGTTTTTGGATTACAGAGTACCTTCCCGTCTTCTCTATAGTCCGTAGAGGTAAACTGGGTAGGCCTGATAACAGTCTGTCGGCAGGTGTCCATTTACATCCGCTTTCCTCAAGAGTCGTTTTTTCTGACCTGAATGTGATGGATTGTATGGAAAAGGATTATAGCCGTTCACATCTGCCTGCCCATAAACCTAACATGGATCCTTAAGGCCTTGTTCACACCGAAAGCGTGTGCGTCCCAGAGCGGTAGCTGCTGGAACACACCACGATCGCTAAGAAACTTCCCCCCGCGTTCTGGGGTGGGAGGGGGCGTGGCGGCGCATTGAATTCAATGGCACCGCTTCCATGCCCCCCCCCGCCCGCAGTGCGATCGGATGCGTGGCAAGACTTTGCCAGCGTTCCATTCCACTGCAAACGCCAAAAATAAGGCTTGCTCTATTTTTTTGCGTTTGCAGTGGACCGCAACGCTGGCACCGTTTTGCCACGCATCCGATCGCACTGCGGGCGGGGGGCGTGGAAGCGTTGCCATTGAATTCAATGCGCCGCCACGCCCCAGAACGCAGGGAGAAGTTTTGCAGTGCGTTCCAGCAGCTATTGCTCTGGAACGCACACGCTTTGGGTGTGAACAAGCCCTAAAGCTTGCTTCGATTCAGCAGGGGATCTGTTCATGGATCCCCTGCTCATCAGAAGGGACAGCCGGCCATGTAAAAGGGGCCTAAGTGGGACAGCTCTGGATTTTTGGCACTATTAACAAGTTTCTTGTTTTACTTCTCAAACAGATAACAAAATGCTTACAATGATATAATGAACCGACCAAAAGAGAGCAAATAAGAGAGGAATTGGCCAAAATTTGAGCCATGTATGGCAAGCCTTAGTCACATTTTGCTAATTCAGTCTGTGACAGGACAATGAAAGAGAAGCAGCACACTGATGAGGCCATCCCTGTGCTTTTAACTCATATAAACATGGTCAGTGGAAAGTTGACAAATGCATAGAGCCCTGCTTAGGTCAGGGTTTTGCCCCCCTGTTCATAGTTCTGCTGCCCAGAGGATTAGAGTAGCTTGGTATGTATTGTTCACCTGCTAGTTTGTTGTGGTCTTTTTTTCAGATTTTTTTTTCTGTCCCAGGCATATTATATACATGACAAATATCTTGTTTATGCAAATATGAACACTTATAGATATGCATTTGTAAAGGCTAAAAGGAGCAAGTTTGCATAAAGTAACATTTTGATTTTGGGTTTAACGTTTTTGTGGCCTGTTTTGTTTAGGATACAAGAGGACAAGGACAATGCTACAATTCGTAGGCTTTTTATATATCAAAGTGGCATTCATTTTTTTTTAAGTTTCTCAAGCATATAGGGTAACAGCTTGGATTTGCTCAGATTATGCTTCCTTAGGGTTTTTGGGGATTTTAACTTAAGCACCAAAAGTGTGCTGCAACTTGAGGCCGGGTTCACATCTGGTTGATCTGTGACTGCGCAGATTTCAGTGCGGTCACGGAGTCGCCCACCACCACCGATCGCGGTGGAGGTGCCATTATTTTCCAGCCGCAATTCCGCCCATGCAACCGAACAGGTTTGCGGTTAAAACATTTACCTTTTTTCTGCGAATGCTGCACACGTATAACCCCATTGAAATCAATGGGGCCGCACGGCAATCGCTGTGTGCAAGTGTACATAATCGCGCGCTCCCGGGACGCGCATCCCTGATCTCCCAGGTCTGCACCGGTCTTAAAGCCCACAGCAATTTCCATTTTCACCCTTTGTGGTTTACATGTTAATTTTTTTTTTTTACTTTCATTTACTTTAATAATAGGAATCTTTTGGTTTAAGTTATTAATTTTATCGTTAAGATTTATAACATTTCATAAATCATCAATCAATAGCTGCTTGTGTGTAAATACCCTTAACCCAGTGCAATATGGCTTAGCTTGTGACGTTTGCTACGGTTTTGCATATAACATAACATCTGCATCTAAAGAACACGCACTTGACATATTTACTAAGTAAATGATTATATCGGTGTTCTTAGATCTTTATAAAGTCTGTGAATGGCAGATACTGAGAGGAAGTGGAACATGTTGGTTTGATAGGCATGTGTTTGTAAAGGTGAAAAAAAAGTTTAAAAAAAAAATGGAGACACATCTTTCTTTTAATATGCTCTGAAACCCTATAACCACAAAGCTAGGTGCCATGGAGCTGTAAACTGTTGCCTCAGCCTAATCCTAGCCTAGTCTTGACCATAAGTGGGAAGAAAAATGCCACATGGAGGCAGTGAACTAATCACTAGTTTTCTTGGTGCTGGGGGTAGCTCCCCAATGATCAGTCCCATGTTAGAGAAGGGCCTGACACTGCAATCTGGAGCATTGCTAGGTTTTATTTGGTTTTAGGGTTCAACCTACTTTAGAGCATTGCCATTGATTTTATGTTCTTCCCAAGGGTTCACTCCCACACACATTAGAGAGATATGTTGACTACCACAGCTTACTTCCTCCTGATTGTTCAGCTAAAAGCAATATTAGCATTCATGTTATTTGCGTTGGATTTGGACTCATTAGTGTCGTTTTGCTCCAATAAAGTAGACTACTGCTGCTTTTCCTAAAGTTTTGAGAGCATCCTTGAAAGAATGAAAGTGTCTACCATTTAGTTTAATTTACGATGATATTCAACTTGCTGCCGTGTCCAAAGAGGTTGGCTACACTCTCACGGACTTTAAACTTCTTAACAATATTTGCGGCTTTAGTCACATGACCATCAAGCTGCTTAAAGACAGTCTTATAGCTTTTACCTTTGACATGTTGGTCTATAATTTTCTTTTTGATCTCTTCAGACAACTCTCTCCTTTGTTTTCTTTGGTCCATGTTCAGTCTGGTGAACATGATGATAGCAGGCAGCAGAGGGACTATTTTTATCCATTTAAATAGGCTGACTGACTGATTACAAAATTAAAGACAACTGTGATACTAATTACAGAAGTTTTAAAATATCTCTGTGATCCAATTATTTATAATCTTTTCTGGGGATACCTACATTTCTGTCCAGACCATTTTGGAATATATTTGTAAAATAAGCAATAACTTTTCATACTTTCTTTGCTCAACATTGACATACCGAATGCATGCAGGTATGCATAAGACAGTTACTTTTCATCTCTTCACTCCTCAGGAGGAATGAAGTATTGTTAGTGTAAGGGAACCAGCCCATTTGGTTTAGGTGGTAGATGTTCTTTCTGAAAGGGGGGTATTTTTTGTTTGGGGGAGAGAACGTGTGTTGCTTACTGCTTACCTCTGCACTGTTCAATGACGGTGCCAGGGGTGTGCTTGGATGTGCTAAAGCACCCTCAAAAATTATTTTGGCACCCCCATCAGCTCCCACCATTGCAGAGTCTGCATTTAACATTTTGTATAAAGTCTAAAATGTTTTTAGAAGTAAATCAGCCAGCTCAGAAGAAGAAAGTCACCTATGTAGTGATTCCACGGCTCCCTGTGGCTTTCTAACACATAGGGGTCTATTCACGAAGCAGCCGAAGGATCTAGCCGTAGCTTCGGCCGATCCTTCGGCTAGCTTCGGCCCCAGGACTCACTATATTCCGTACAGCTCCCGAACGATGGCCGAGCGGCTCTGTCGAGCCGAACGCATATGCCTCGTCTCGGCCCGCACTGAAAGCCAAAGCTGGCCGGCCGACAGCCTGCTTCTGACAGCTGGGCGGAGCCAGCCGTGATCTTACTGCTGGCTCCGGCCACTTGCAGAGAGATCAGCGTCCCTGGTTACCAGCTAACCAGGGACACTGATCTCCAGACGGCAAACTCTCCCGGGCGCTCCTGGAGTCTCCCGCTCCTGGCCGCCAAGGAGAGAAACACTGCTTTTTCTTTTCTTTTTCTTCTGACACGGAGCTGTGTCAGAATAGGGAAAAAAAATAATTTTGGCCATAGGAATGCATTGCTAGATTCCTATTGGCTATTTCAATTTGCAATAGCCAATAGAAAACTAGCATTGCACCCGCCCTCTGCTGCAGTTCTTCATCAGGTCCACTACTGATTGACAGCAGCAGAGGGCGGGTACAATGCTAGTTTGCTATTGGCTATTGCAAATTGAAATAGCTAATAAGAATCTAGCAATGCATTCCTATGGCCAAAAATGTTTTTTTTTCTATTCTGACACGGCTCCGTGTCAGACCCTATTTTTGTTTTTCTACTTTTTTTTACTGTTTTTCTGTTCTGCTCGGTCCCACAGAGAGGTAGAGCAGCCGAGCCGAATGCCGCTCGGCGGCATTCGCCTATTCACACACTGCTGTTCGGCATCTATGAGAATAGACCGAACAGCAGCGAGTAACCTGCCAGAGGTTCGGCTCAGCCGATCCACATGTTGGATCGGCTGTGTCGAACTCCTTCTGCACTTCGGGTCGGCCGAACATGCTGAGCATGTTCAGCCGACCCGAAGCCATGCGAAGCCTCCCCATGTACGGCTGATTTTAGACGATATACGGCTGTTATCAGCCGTACCAGCCTGAAGTGAATAGCCGAACAGCGTTCGGCTCACTTCACTTCAGGTCGGTCTTTCACTCGGCTGCCTACGGCAGCTTAGTGAATAGGTCCCATAGTTTTTAGTTCCTGCAGTGGGGGCTACTGGGGCTTAGGGCTGTCCCAACAACAGCAGATTAATATTCACCAGAAGAGTGGTTGCTTCTGAGTTTTGGGGCAAAAACAAAGAGTGTGCAGTGTGGAAGAGATCCGTTTTTAGTGGGTATGACTTTATAGACTCAATAAAAGGTCATTGTAGGATTCCAAAACCCCTTCTATAACAACTGTTATATATTCGCCCCTACTGGGGATAGTCCGGGGGTGACATAAAACTCCTAACAATAAAGTATTTAACTGAATATTTTTTTAAGCAAAAATCATAATATTTTTATTATAAAAGAAAACTACAGAGCACTAATCCAAATATAGAATGATCAAAGCGTTCTAAACATTAATAAAGTAATAAAGTAAAATAAACACAAAGAAAAAAGAAAGAAAACAATGACCAGACAAAAATAAAAAAAATTGATAAAAACACTTAAAAACTAGCGCTACCCCTCAGGCACAGCACATAAATGCATTGCGTTGAACAAAAAAACTAGTGTCCTAGGTGATATATGATGTCATGTAACCAGCAGCTCGGAGTTAAAAATATGACTGGATCTTAATGCATATATTAGTTCATCACATATTAGATGAATAGAGCTCTGTTGGCACCATGATACATAATAGTAGCCTCATAAAGTTAAAGTTAAAATCCAGACTTAAAGTAGACACGCTTCATATATTAGAACCTTAGATTGCACACTCAAAAATAGGTCACTATGCTTCTATATATTCAACGTGTAGTATCTTGCAGTCTCATTATCCTGAGATTATCTACATGTGTGTCTTGCAACAAACGCCCTGTAAACTGCCAAATATACAGTAAATAGATGGCCTTGTCCTCCACTCAAGGTTATAGTGCGTTAGTGGGGTACAATCAGATCCAGAGTGGCTGGGGTTCTGTACATATCAATGTTCACAGACATCACTTCCAAACCATGAGCATTCAATAATTCCTTTGTGTGACCGAGTAATCTGTGAGTTAATTAGTATAGGTGATTCCTTATCCATTGTGGTCAGCATTATGAGCCCACATTGAGCATGTGGACCATCTCCTGATTGTTGAGTATCGTTTATGCTTCCCATGAACTTCATTATAAAGCATAAATCTTTTTATCTAAGATCAGTTCATGTATCCTGAGGGTACAACAGTGTGGGAATTTATAGCAAAATAGTTCCAAAGCATGATCACAGAGTAAGTAAATTCGCACATAAACTAAGGACAGTCTAGAAGTCTTTAAAAAGTACGCTGATGAGCTGCCATCCTGTAGCTTTAGCACTCCCATGGATCAGATAGCCACCCTATGTAGGGTAGAGTATCCATCAATGAGATTCATAGACGCCAGATGAGGAATTAATGATCATGAGATGTATTCCATTTGCGTCCAATATGTGGTGATGAAGGAGCTGTTGGAAGGTCCGATCTGTGCTCAGGGAGAAAGGCATCACCGCGCATCACCTGGCATTTTATCTCCATCTTGGCACTTCCACTAACACCAATGTAAAGGGCATACTACTCCCACTGATACCAATGTAAGGGGCATACTACTCCCACGGACACCAATGTAAGGGGCATACTGCTCCCACTAATACCAATGTAAGGGGCATACTACTCCCACAGACACCAATGTGAGGGGCATACTGCTTCCACTAACACCAATGCGAGTGGCATACTACTCCCACTGACACCAATGTAAAGGGCATACTACTCCCACTGACACCAATGTGAGGGGCATACTACTCCCACTAGCAAAACAAATGGCAAACGCACTCATCAACGCATAACCAGCCTTAAAGCAAGGTGCACATGGAAGGGCTTTATGCAGTACAACAGCAAAAAGTTTCCCAGCACACTCACCAGCCCGCATGCAAAAAACAAGAACTGTCTAACCGCTAAGGTTAAAAACGGAGGTTTTGGATACACGTCTTCTGCAGAATGTGTGAAAGCCGCACAGCCTCGTCAAGGCTCCTCTGTGTAGCGCGGTTCTAACTCTAACCTATGAGAGTCTCCATCTTGGAGCACATGTAGCAAAAGATAGCTTGGGCTGCCTCCTGGCGAACCTGCACCCAATTTTATCTTTTGTTACAGAGGATATAATTCTGTATACTACAGCAAAAGAGGCGATAGTGTAATACCGGTTTTATTTATTAACTGTGTAAAGCATGGTAACATATGCACTCACATGTCCAGGTGCTACAATAGCACAAGCAAATGGATATAAACCTGTTACTCTTCAGCTGCCGAGCTGGGTAATAACTCACATGATCATCCTAGCTGTTGAGTATGTTCATGCATGCATACCTTGCTCTGCCTACCGACGCACTTCGTCAAAGCGTCACTTTCTCAAGGGAAAAGTCTCTCTGAAATACCGGAGGCATAACCCACAGAATAGAATAGAATCTCTCTATTGAGAGCCTTGGACTTATGGGCTTGAATTACCTTTTATAATATTTAGGTCATTAGCGCTGCAACTAATGATTTTTTTCATGATCGATTAGTTGGCCGATTTTATTTTTTCAATTAATCGGATTTAAAAAAAAAATTCCATCCATAATTTAAAATAAAGTACACAAATGCAGTGTTACAACAAAGTTTAATTCAGAATAAAACTGCATGCAAATTTTTTTGCAATCGCACTACACTTGAACGCACGGCATTACAGTACCATGCATTCCAGTGCAGGCCATCACACTGTGGGTGGGAGGTACGTTTAGAGTGCCATTGAAATTACTGCAACTCACCTCCCGCAGCAGAATTTGTCAGGCCGAAACTGAAAATTACTGTTTTCCCAGCTTTTTTTATATATATATTTTTTTTTTTTTTAATTGTATTGCTAAAATCGCCTTCAGCCAGGGAATGACAGCTGCCAGTGGCAAGATTCCACAGACGGCAGCTGAATGTAAATACAGCAGGTAGTGGGCTGGTGCAATTTTTGTCTCCTATTGGTCATTTAAAATTGCAATAGCCGATAGCATGCTGGCTATTGCACCCGTCCACTGCTTGCTGTGCCCTCCTCCCAGCGTAGAGGAGAGAGCCAGTGGGATCCAACCAACTAATCGATAATGAGAATAGTGGGCAATTGTTCTTATCGATTAATCGATTCGTTTTTTGCAGCCCTAAAGGTCATAGCTTTCTGGTAAGTAGTTTTCTTTATTGGTGAAGAAAAACATGTGGTGGTGAGTGCAGTGCGTATAGTGTTAAGATCGCAGAAGTAGAAGATTTGGAGTTTAATTCATGTGATTTAGACATCAAGCACAGACTTTGTTTATCGCGCATTAATGGTAAATTACGATAACAATTTATTTGTTACATGTTGTTTGAGGTTACGAGACACATTAGCACATTGTTTTAGTTTTGTCACCTTTTTCACTGTAGTCAGTGCTATTTACACTGGATTTAATTTTAATTGAAGGGGATATAACTTTCACTGACGCTAATGGGTGCTATACACTGACCACCAGTATAAAAGAAAACCTCTCTGCTAACCACCAACTTAAGGGGGAACTTCTGTCAATAAAGGTAAAGGGGCATGTAAATTATATTATACTGATCATCTGTGCCGTGTATACCCCAGACATGCCTACATGTTGTATGTTACATACTCTAGACCAGTGCTTCTTAAAGTGTGGGTCACGACCCCATATGGGGTCCCACAAGTGAACAGGGGGGTCACGATCTGAGTCCCCGGCCAGGACCGCCATCAGGGGGTACAGCCGGTACTTGTGTGAGGGGTCCAGGCGGCCGGGGAGGCCTGGGCTCCAAGCAAGATTTTTTTTTTCTTTTCGTTTAATGTGCAGTGTAGTGTAGTTTTTAAGGTCGCATACCCCCTACCTCTGTGCACTTGGTACCTTCCTGAGCCCGTGCATGCAGGAAGGTTTTTTTTTTGTTTTGTTTTTTTTCATTGATGGAGCTTCCTTTAACCCAGCAGAAGTGGAGCACAGCTGCTGGAGTTAAAGATAAGGAGGGAGAGGAGAAGGGGTCACGAGTGGAGAAAGTTTAAGAAGGCCTGCTCTAGACCACAGCAGTGAGTTCTGCTGTACATTACATACTCCTAAAAGTGTTCATTGTCCTAACATTGCTGCTAGTGGTCCCCAGCTAATTTAGTGAAATTCTTCTTTAAGGTAGGCTCAGACAAAATGTAAGCTCACTGAGGTTTATGTGTGGCAAAGTTTGTGGTCAGCAGACTACAGCATGTGTGTACTGGGAATGCAGCAAATAGGTTCATGCTATTTAGTCATGCCTGTTTAGTATACACCCAATTTTCAGATGTGATAGTTTGTTATATAATATTTTTTTTATTTACTTACTAAGCATTTTTCAATATGGTATGTCTTATTTTATTAAAACATTGGACTTAGCGTCTCCACTTATACCCTCCACAACAGCACAGCACCAACAAAAAAAATGCCTAGATCCCCCACGGGCACTGTGCGTTATGTACTACTGAACTCTGCGCTGGTGACTTCTGCACTCAGTGTTACATACAACTGACCTTTGCACTCTGTGTTACTTCTGACTCCTGCTCTGTGTGTTGCATATAACTGACCTCTGCACTCAACCTTTCTTAATCCTTACCCCTGCACTCTGGGTTACATATTACTAAACTCTGCTTTACTCCAGACCTCTGAACTCTGCTTTACTCCAGACCTCTGAACTCTGCTTGAGGGCAGTTTTACACAATTTTCCGGACCAGATCTGGCCCGTTAAATGATGTGAACCTGCCTGCAGTTCCAGTGCATTCCAGACCAAACAAAAAGAGACATGCAGTATTTTTCTGGTCTGGTCTGGAACCGGCTGTGCTGGTGTGAACAGAGGCCAGAAATAGCATAGGGATACATTAGAATGCATTTTGGGTCTGGAAACAATCTGGTCTGGTCTGGAGATGATGTGGTGTGAATGGGCGCTTACTCCAGACCTCTGAACTCTGCTTTACTTACCCCTGACCCCTGCTCTGTCTGTTACATACTACTGACCTCAGCACTCTGCGTTACTTATTCCTGAGCCCTGTCCTGTGTGTTGCATACTACTGACCTCTGCACTCAGTGTTACTTGCTACTGACTTCTGCACTCAGTGTTACTTGCTACTGACTTCTGCACTCTGTGTTACTTGCTACTGACCTCCGAGCTGTGTTACAAGCTACTGACGTGTGAACTCTTCAAATCTTCTTTACTTTTTTAAAGGCACCTTGTTATGTTATCTCATTTAAAAAAAAATGCTCCCTGGTGACCTCTGATCTCTTCCATGTTGTTCAGGTGGATCTCCGCCTCTCTAGGGTTGCCTACCCCTGGCTTTATATTTACAATGTCAGTTGACATAGTGAGATCACAGACGTTGAAATATCTGTTATTGTTTACTACAAACAGTCTTTCCTTTTTTTTTCCCCTCTGCCCTCCTCAAATTCCACGAAAAATCCCGGAACACCTGCTTAAAAAACAAAAACAACTTAATTGGGGCAGATCAAATAGCACCTCTTTGGGAAGTGTTTTGAAAATGAGGCAAGCTGTTATTGCATTTGCAATCTTTGCAGGCAGATACATGTAGAGATCCATGCTCTTCTCAATGAATATGAAAGTGAGCTGTTTTCTACACTTGCTCGCCTAAGTGTACACTGTTGTGACTTTATAGCCTTTCTATGCCTATACTTTCCCCTGCATGTAGTTATGCTCTAAGCTCCCTAGGGCAGATCCCTTTGTCTTGTCAGAATGTACCCATTCTGTTTCTGTTTGGTCTATGTAAACAATTTGACTTGACCACAATTTCTCCTCTGTCTTTGTGTTTGGCCTCCCCCTCCTTCTTTCCCTAACAGCTTCCGCTTCCTCATGTCTTTTACTGCTAGGCTGGACAGACAATGTAGACAGGACTGTTTGTAAATCTGCTTGTGCATTTGAATTAGAGTTTTTGACATGAACAATGACTGATTTCCATGACATTTTTAACTTGGTAAAATAAGTGATAAAAAAAATGTACTTTATGTTCCACTTAAAGCAGTCTGTCGGCTGCCAGCCTTTGCTTAGCTGCCTAGCTTTCATGCTAAACCAGTGACCTCAGTCTGAGATAATTTCCTCTAACAAGCATGCAGATCACTTTTTTTTTCACTTCACAGTGATAGTAAACTAATTGAGGATTACCAAAGCGAGCAGTGACTCTATAGCTGCTTAGCAGGCACGCATCAGTGCTACATATTAGGTTTGGTTCCCTTATTGTCCTGATCTTCCACTACAACAGGGGTGGGCAACTCTGGCCTTCCAGCTGTGCTTTAGCTACAAATCCCAACGTGCCTCTGGGAGGCATGGCCGTAACTGCCAGTCTTGCAATGCCTCATGGAACTTGTAGTTCCACAACAGCTGGCGGACCAGAGTCGCCCACCCCTGTGCTACAGGCTCTGTGAGAAAGACAAACAACTTCTGGGTATGGCCGAACACGAATACCCTTTTCCTTTCCACTGTGCATCGTTTGGTACCCCAGGGACCTGTTGCCAGGCACAAGCACTGTCACTTAGGGCAGTAGGGATGCTTGGGTATTGCAAATGCTTACTTTTAGAGCATTTGAGCGATCTGTAAGCGCATATTATCTTAGGGGACTATAGCAACAAGTTGTGATTGCAGGCAAGAGCACTAAAGCTACAATGTTGGCCAATGGAGGGTTTGTGGAGTCTCTTGTGTGACCCATTGGGGGATTTACTTTAGATTGCTGATTACATTTTCTGTGTCATGTACTGTAGAAGTATTGAACCCAGATACTACCAGGCAACTGGCGTTTTTAGGAGTTGGTTTGTACTTGAATTTGCTTCCTCTAATTCTTTACAGCATAATTTAGAGTGGGAGAGAGAGGTACTAATCACTCTAAACTAGCCTAGGTTCTCATGCTTTGCCAAATGTTGTTAGTCTATCATTGTGAGCATAGAAGGGGAGCATTGTGAAGACATCATCCGTATACTGCTTTTACATTTCCAATCACTGACTGGGGCAAGTCCCAAACCAGTCTGTATCACTTCATTGCAGTGTATTCTGCAGGAAGGTTCAGGACTACTGTCTGTGCTTTCTAGCAGGGGTACCTGGATCAGTAAATGTAATGTATTAAACTTGGTATTTATCCTTTTGCCTGGATTTCAGCTATAATCGTCATAGACGATTCCAAAACGTGCACTAAATTGATGGAATATTTTGAAGATATTTTTAAAAAAATCCCTTTTCTTTTTTAACATGTATCTTTTTTGAGTTTGTTAGTTTTTTGGGATTTTTTTTAACTTAAAAAGTACCTCATGCATAATTCTGTATTTAATAATTAAATGTTAAATATAATTTGGTGTCTTTTTCTCCTATATCAAGTTAGTCCTCGGAGTCAGCATTTTAGATTAAAGTGGCGAATACACTCTTCCCTCCTCTCTGCTGTCATTTATAGTTGTTGGTCTCTAAGTGCTGGTGCAGACCTAGGCGATCCATGGCCGCGCAATTATTTGCGGTTGCACACAGCCGTTGCCGCGGTGCCCCATTGATTTCAATGGGTTTTTATCCATGCGGCAATCACTGAAAAAAGGTACATGTACCTTTTACTTGCGGCACACGACACGTGGCTGTTTTACCCGCGATCGTGTTCGAGTGCACGGGCTGAATCACGGCGGAACTGGGGTGCCATTGGAAAATGGTGGGTGACTCCGTGACCGCACTGCAATCTGCGCAGTATCGTGCACGGTTGCCGCGTGATCATGGGTCATGCAGGTGTTAACCTGGCCTTAAATTCTATGCAATTGCAGCATGTTCGACAGTTGTTACAGTACTGTAAAGTTTATCTAAAGCCAGTTTCATTTTGGATAGAATAGGCGAGGGTAAAACCGCTGTAAACATTTTAAAAAAATGTTGCCAACTGTGTCTCATTGGGGAGATTTCTCTTTATTTTCTGCCCTGTAGACTCAATAGGAAGTTAGAGGATATTTATCAAATTACCAAAATCCACTCTTAGACAGATGTCACGGTATCAAGTGTTCCCAGTGATCTCAGAAACAACTGTCCACAGTGATCTCAAAAATGTGTCACACTTCAAAAGTGTCCCCACAATTCTGAGATCTTTCAGAAATGATTGAAGGGGCATTTCACCTGCAGCTGATGTCTTACCATACATTGGACCTGCAAACAAGGTTTGCGTTCTCATAGACTTGAATGCATACATAAGTGGAGACAGGCCCTAAATAAACATGAAAAGGGTAAAGAAATGTAATCGCTGAGGAAATTCTGTGAGCCAAACATGTAGAAAAAGGCACGCATGGGCTTTAATGTTCAGTAAAAGGTTTCCTCTGTAATGGTGGCATAAGCTGACACAATTCCCTTCGGTTAGATTCTAAATATGACTTTTTTATATGTAACATAAAACAGACTTCCTCTTTTTAACCGGTCTGCTTTCTTCTGTCATGGATCCAAATATATCCTTTCAGCTTAACTCTATGACTCCCAATTTTATGTGCAGCTATTGAGGCACAAGAAGGGTTAACCAGACTAATTGAGTCAGATTGGCCTGTCATAGTAGACCACACACAGGAATTATTGCACTAAATTGGTTTTTCCCAATGGAGTTCCTTTTCCGACTGTACAGAAAGGATCAGGATCTGCTGTTTATGCAGCAAGAATTTGTATGAGACAAAGTAATCTGCTGTCAGAGTAAACACTGTTCCGTAGCGATTGAAATTGCAGTCCACTTATAGTTACTACATGTCTTATGTGATCTGTAGATATCAGTATCATGGTACAATAAAAAGTGCAGATTTACCCAGTAACCTTCTGGAACGGCACAAGGCAGATAACACAGGAATATGGATAATCTGTAAAACCAAACCTCAAACAAAAGCTATTAATGGCAACAAATATCTGTAAAAAGACAGAATTCTTCTTTCATTAATTGCTGGCAATATTCCAGCTTGGCCATCATTTGGTAATATGGAAAAGATGTATCTGCATTCCGGGTGGCAATCTATGTATCTGGTACAATAAGCCTGCATGCATCTTGTTTGAGAGTGACATTCATAATAGAAGCTATATGGGGTGAATGTTAATGGGTAGATAGATACTTGTTGCTTGTTCCTTGCAGCGGTCCAAGGAGTGAATAGTTAAAGGTAGCCAGAAACAGACGGTAAGCGGGACTACGTGAAAAAGGAAAAAAAATGTGAGCAGTCCGGCTCTTTTTATTGCAGAGGGGACATACTGTTTCTCTTCTGCAATAAAACAAAGTACCTGCCTGTTTGAGCTGCACATGCCCCAGTACTGAAATGCGTCAATTATGTGTGCATGCATGAGAGTTGCGTCATTCTGGCTTGGTCAATCAAGCTGGCTGAAGATCCTGAACCTAGTAGTAGACCAGATGAAATGCTGACACCGTGATAGGAGGTGGGTTAAGTTCTACATTAAAAGTAAGCAATGCTCCTGACTTATCAATTGTAGTTATTGGGTTGTTTGTGTTGTAGGGAGTGACATGTGCCTACAATGGTCAGGAGTGTAAAGTGAGTGGGGCCCAATCCTTGACTCTTCTGTAGTCAATATGTATATAAACCCAAATCCTATAAACTTCTCTTATTTTCTCACGTTGGTCTGTTAGATATGCTATTAAAAAGGTTTTGTTATATCTGCTTGATAAGTGCCAACAAAAAAAGTCCTGTTGATCCTGACAGAAATCCAGTGAAGTCAAAGGTTCCTATGTACTGTGCAGTATTATATCAGATGATATCAGCCCACTTTACAACTAGGGTGAATATGCTGCTCCTCATAGATACAGTACAGTACAGTAAGTAAGCGTTGTAACCTTTGGACAGGAAGTGTGTTACTGGCAGAGTAAAATAATGGAAAAATAGCCTAAATAGAGAAAACAAATGTAAGGCTGCAACAACTAATCGACATAATCGATTATAATCGATTATTGAAAAAGTTGTCAACTTTTTCAATAATCGATTAATCGGCTTCCGATTGGTTGGCCCTGTTCACGGCTCCATCGATTTTGAAAATAATCGTTAGCTGCAGCTCTAAACAAATGCAGTCACCATATCTAAAGACTGATGAGCAACAATATAGATCATTTTTGTTTGTGAGTTTAGAGATATTGCAAGGATGGGTGCAAATATCCCTGCCTATCTGCCGGTCTATGGCCACCTTTAAGTGTATGTCAAGGCAAAATAAATAAACACAATCCACATGCAGGACACCTTTGCAATACATGCTCATTTTTCAATGTTTTAATCCTTTTTTAAAGGGTCTGCCAGTACAGAAAAATACCTGTCAATCTGCCAAATCTGCACTCAGCTCTTAATTTGTTTTATTGTGAGCTGACAACACTTTTGCATCAGCATGTTGTTGAGAGTTATCAGCCCTGCCCAGTTTTCTTTTGCTAAACCATTCAAATACTTTTACAAGGCAGAGGGTGCTCAGGGCACAGGACAGTTCTGAATTCCTGACAAGATCTACATGTATTTATTTTTTGCACTGATAAAACGGATATAAGAATACCTGTTTAACTGCTTGAAGACCAGGTGTTTAGATCCCCTACCTGGCCAGGCCATTTTTCAGTGTTCAGCGCTGCATTCAAATAGCGGGGACTTCCCGCTCGCGCGCGGCGCGCCCGAGCGGGCGGATGTAACAGGACGTGTATACACGCCCAGTTACATCCAAGAAGCTCCCGGCAGGCCGTGTATACACAGCGGCTGGCTGGGAGGTAGTTAAAGGTATATCTACCAGACAGAAAACAGAGCAAATAAGAGAAGTTCATTGTTAGGGTTTACCTACACTTTAAAAACACTGTCAATTGACAATGTCTGTTTAAAGTTCCTTTCCTGACCACCTTTTGTTCGCCTTTCCAGGAGTCCCCCACCATTGCTTTCTCTAGCACAGGCGCCACGAGAATACCCAGTGTTACCTGGTGTCAGAGCTCAGTGAGATCACCCTCTTCTTTGATAGTGATTGCCCACTAGGCCAAAGCACAGCATCTTGGAAGGAGGTCACATGCTCTGTGAGGTTATTTTGCAGTGGGCTACAGAAGAAGGCATGGCGTGGGAGCACTGGAGAGGTTGGGCTTCACATAGGCACCTGTCACTTTGCTCTGAACGGATAAGGTGAAACTGTGTTTTAAGAGACCTTGTGTCCAGACAGTGTCGTCCCGAGGGTGGGTGTTACCCGTGGATGGGGACCGGGTGACACCATCACGCACGTGATGACGTCATCGCACATGCGCAGTGGTCTTTTTGATGCCTGCCGGCAGTCATGTTGTTCACCTGGCGGAATAAGGTATGCCGCCGGGTCCCCTCCTCTCTCCTGACACTGACGGGCTCTCGGACACTGTCAGTCATATTGGTGTCACCCTTCCAATAGTGGCACCCGGGTGCGGGTTGCACCCCCCTTGTGACGCCACTGTGTCCAGACCATTCATTTTTACCGAAGTCTTCCCATAAAATATGTGCAGTTAATGTATTGTATGCATGTTATTTATCTGTAGAAGCCTTCCTGGTATAGACATCCAAAAGCCCTGAGACTGCTGCTGGGCGACACCATCTTGGTTCTTATGACAGCAGGTTTAGAGCTGTCAAATTACAGTCTTTAGCAGGGGTGAACAAATTCATATGGAACTCAGAACCTGGTCTGCCCAATCCTGGAACCAGCAGAATTTTTAGGAGCCAGCTCCATTGACAACAACTAGAGAAAACCTCAAAAGTCAAAACACCAGCTGTTATATTTAAGGAGTATTGGCAACCTGGCTCCTGGGATTTGTCCAGCCCTGCTCTATAGTATTCTCCTTCTCTCCTACCCCGGGCAACTACATAAAAGATTATGTGATGGGAGGGACGAAGGTGCTGGGCCAGCACAGACAGTGATTAGCTACTAGGGCTATGATGTGAAGGAGGAAGGGAGATGTGCGGAGTAATTCTTCCTACTACATTTTCTAGCTGGTTCAAAAGCACATTGCAAGCAAATAATAGAATCATTTTTGGAAAGGAAAAACACTGCAAGTAAGCATTTCAAATACTTGATTTTTACCTGAAGTTTTTTCTTAATTGGTGACGGGGTCTTTTCAAAGCAAATCTGTGTTGGAAAAAATACCTTGTCCAGCAGCTGCAGCAGATATTTGTGGTCATAAGTTCAGTGACTGTATTGTGGAAGGACATTTTCTCATGTTCCTCTATATATCAAGCTGTATTGGGATTTTCTACATGGTTGGAGTTGGGAGTAGGGAACACAATATAAAGCACCTTCAGTATTCCAGAATGGGAGATGAATATGTCCCCACTGTTCACCTGTGGCGTCTTTCTGTTCTCCATAATTACATACTGTACGTAGTAATTTAGAGGTTCTTTAGGAGTTGGGGTGGAATAGGGAATTGTTATGAGAACAATGATCCGATAGTCCTGGCTAAATAAGCAAAATGAGACTTTAAAAACCATGTTTATTTAGTTTTCAAACATTTAGCTACGCCAGTACATTAATGAATAGATTACATGACCATAGATGTTCCCCTATCCCTGCGATGATTTGAGGATCTACAGCTGAGTGATACATAAGATAATAAGATACATTTTTGTTAATAGTTGGGGTACTTGAATGTATTTTTAAGTTTTCTCTCCTAAGTTTAGCATCACTTAAGGGGTAGTTCACACCAGCCACAGTGCGTTCCGGCCCGATTGGGGCCAAAACGCACTGGTTTGCATTGCGGCCCGGCTCACTTTGTGTTGTTAAGGGACGTGGCAGGGCATTTAATTTATTGGCACCGCAGTCACGCCCTCCGGTCGCAGTGTGATCGGCCGCACGGGAGCGCGTGGCACATCAATGCCTGCGTTCTGGTCAGAAAAAATAGTGCTTGCAGCATTTTTTCTGACCGGACCGGTGCCACGCGTTCCCGTACGACCGGAGTGTGGCTGCGATGCCATTGAGTTCAATGCATCGCCAAGCCCCCTCCCGCCCCAACACAAAGTGAGCCGCCCACAATGCGATCCAGTGTGTTCCGTCACCCAATCGGGCCGAAAGCACTGTGGCTGGTGTGAACTAGCCCGAAAACGACCTATGTTTCAGTTAGGGAGCCTTACTACAGATTCCTACCTTTTTTCTCTGGAGCTAATACAAACACTCCTTTCCTTTGGGCTGTGTGGGAAGGGGAGGCAACATCTCTCTGAATTTGATGTGTACACCGTTTCTATTAAATGCAATAAACACATTTTTATCCAAAACTTAAATCCCAACTCTGAGCATAGGTTTGTGTACGTTTATTTTCTTTGATGCCATTTTAGCTGGCCTCTGCAAACAGTAATGTGAGGGATGTGTGGAGCACTCTGAGTCATCTTTGAGAATATCAGGTCAGAGTGACATGTCCAGTAAAGAACTGTTAAATACTGGAGGAAACTATAACAACTCTCATATTTCTAGTGCTGGTAAGAAAGTAAAAAAAATAAAGTTGTTGGTGTAGGCAACAACTCCAATTATCAACTCCCCAGTTTTTACACTGCTCATACTCCTACCTTCTGTAAAGCTTTGGGTTTGCAACTGTACAGTTAACTCAATAATTCACTTTGCTTTCTTAGAACTAATGGTCATTGATCTTATAATCTGACCAGAGCCATTCACTGCACCACCTTGAATCCCAGCTATGGCGTCATACTGCATTCCATCCTTCCAAGGGCATTACATGAAGCGGCGTGTTGAAGAATTCTAACTGCTCCTTTGCTGTGGTTGACCACAGCTAAAAATGGAGCTCTGTAAACGTGCTTTGCCAGCCCACATTGTGGGCCATGTGGAGAAATGCCTGTAACCATGAACGTTCAATTCACTGGATTCCTACATAGTGGCTACCATTTCTGCGTTCCCACAGACTGGTTTGATTTTAAAGCATATGGGCATTTAAAGTACAATGGGAGCTAAAAGTCTTGCTGCGCAAAAAGGTACATGAAATTCAGTTTCTAAAAACTGAATATAGATTATGAAATGTAGAACTGCATAATACATACACACTGTACATACCCTTTAACAGTAAATAATATTGTTTTCAGTTTTCCGATTGAGTTGCACCTGATATTTCTTTGGGAATCTAGGTAGAACCCAGCCAACTGCAGAGCAAGAAACTCTGATAGGGAACTTTTACATTAGTTTGACAGATGCATTATTTTATATTAGACTAATTTAACTAATCTGCAGACTGGAGAGTGCAAGGAGGTGTTCATTACTAAACTGAATTTTTTTTATGAGGATTATAATCCTCTTGCCTTTAACCCTAACATCCAAAAATAGTAGATCTGTGTCCTTTTAAGGTCTGCTTTCTTGTTCCAGAATGTAGATAGATCTAGTCTTGTCTCTCGCTCTTCTACTTGTGGAAGCCCGAACAATTGCACATGCACTATTCATTTGCTGTTGCCAGTTTTCGGGTTGGACACAGTTAATGAATTTGTGTCAATCATTAAGACTTATAGCAGGTCATCACCTGACACAACCTAAACACAGCAGTGTCACAACAATGTCCCTATATGTTCCTTATGGCTTTGAAGTAGATTAAAACAGAGCTATAAATGTTAAAGTGACACTGAAAGTGATATTAAAGGCAAAACATTTTTTCCCTCCCCCCATGTAAATGCTAGCACTTACCTTAAATGATGGCACTTAATCCGATCTTCCTCTTCTTTCCCCATGTTTCCATCTGTCCCTCCAGCGGTGTGACGTCACTCCGATCCAGCGCTGACTGCTCTGTCTCTCCGATCCAGCGGTGTCTGCAGGCGGGGGCGCGCGTCCATAGACTTACCTTGCGTCTCTGCTCGTCTCCCGGCCGAGAATCGGACCTGCGCGTGCGCCCGCCCCAAGATCCTTTGCGGCCGTACGAGCAGTTCCTGATTCTCGGCGCGGGATCGAGCGGCGATAACGAGGTAAGTTTAAAATGATTTTAAGCGTTTGTTTTGTTTTTTTACACTTCTTGCCTATATCTACTGCATGCTAGCAGTAGATATAAGCAAAAAAAACCGGAGGGTTTAGAACCCCTTGAACTCAAGCAATACATCTTAAAAATTGATTCAAGTACCTTAGCTATTAACAAAAATGTTGCTTATGTGTGTATCACTGTGTGTGTTGTAAAGTAGCTACCACTCCAAGCTTGCTCCCGTGATGGATTACAATCTGAATACAAATTAGTAAACTATACATGAGATTGTAGTCCATCCTGGGAGCGAGCTTGGAGCGGTGGCTACTTTATAACATACACAGGGACCACGGGGAACACAAGTAGCCACCCTCCAGAAGGAAGGACAGTGTCAGCAACAGTTCAGAGATGATTTGAGGATCTACAGCCGAGTTATACACAAATAAGATACATTTCTGTTGATCGGGTACTTGAATGTATTTTGAAGATTTAACTCCTGAGTCACTTTAAATGTAACAGAAAAATACTCACAATGTAGTTGAATACCTCCCTCCCCATTCCCTGGTTATGAATCATAAAAGATAACCAAACGCTGCATGGGCTTTTTTTTAATTCATGTGCAAAGAAGGCATATACCATGCAATAAATATATTTTGACTTTGATAAGAAAGAGTCAGTAGCATCATTAATAACATGTCATCTGTATGTGAAATTGGAGGAGTACGAGTGTGTATGTGGAGATGATGACATACTTGTATTTTATGTGCAAATAGAGGATTATGTTCCCTCGCTGAATTGTATCCTCAAAGGTTCTCATTAATAGTCTTTGGGGTATTGAACCATTTTCTGATATGTTTTCAAGTGTGTAAAATTAAACAGGATCATAATTAGGCATCAACATAACATATAAAATGGAGTTACGCTGATCTTAATCAGCAGTTAAAGCATTTGTAGAACACCTAAACAATAAGGCCTTTGTCCAACATAATGACACCTGGAAAGCCAAAACCATCATCTGTAAGACTAATTAGCATATGTATTTCCCGAATAGGAAGATATTTTCCAACACAATGCAATTTTCCGCAGAAATGTTTACAACTGTTTCTTTCACAGAACCATATTCACTGTGCAGTAGATTCGGTAGAATGCACTTCTAGTATCAAAGAACAAGGCAAACTCCCTAACTTATGTGCTCAGAGCCATGTTTTACTGCCCTGGAAACTACTAAGTAGCAAAGTGACAGCCCTGGACCTAATATCTGGTAATGGTTCCTTCCACTATTGGCTTCTCACACAATAATTTTTCCTTGTGACATGTTTCCTTTAAAGTTCACATGAGATAAATATGGAGGAGGCGATTGCTTACCTGCCCTTCTTTAAATGCTAGTTAGCTGCCTGCCATGCTGATGCTTTGACTTCATTATTTTCTGAATCATGAACTAGGGCCAAGCCTATAAATAAGGAATTCTGACTTTTCTTCTGTTTTTTGTTGGCTGCTTCTTTGAGTGAGGATATTTGAATTAGAGGTATTAAAGCCAGACACAGCCTGTCAACCAGCATTTTTTTAGAAAGGGCAACGCCTGCTCTCTTGTTTATTTCATGACAGGCACAGGACAAAGCAACAGGTTTTCTGTAATGCCCAGCATGCAGGCCATAGTGTGGAGTAATACTGCAATGTCCAGCCCCTTGTGTAAAATCTGCTAATGGCCCATTGATCCCTCTACCTGAATACCTTCTACGTCTTTTTAACCAGTAGTAGGTTTAGCCTAGTAACAGTGAATGCTAGCACTGATGAGATTATTGTGGGTAAAATAGTGCAGCTTGGTAAATTGACCCTATAGAGAATCAATGTTACTGTACTGACATGTGAGCTCACTGTTCCTGGGAACCACTGTAAGCAGTCACACACAATTGTGCACAACATATTTTGCCCGGCTCTGCAGTGCTTTCCCGAAGGGGCCCCTGCAGTAGAAACTGTGTAAATGAACAAATACAGTGATTTTGCAGAGGTTAGAATACACTTAAGCTGACTATATACATCGATTCCCCCATCCACACTAAACGGGATAGAAGAGATTATCTCCCCTTGTATTCTGACAACTGGTGCACACTGCTGTTAGAATACTGAAACAGTGACTGCAGCTGATTGGCTCGATCCGGCTCTTTAAATTTTTTAGTTAGTTTTTTGAGCGAGGTGGTGCAGGCAATTCCACCCACAGTTAGAATTTCTGCTGATTCACAGTGCAAGGTGTGGGATGCTGGAGGTGGACTTCCTGGTTTCCAGGTTCAACAACAAAATGGACAGGTTTGTTTCCAGATGCAGAAATCCTCTGGCGGAAAGGGTGAATGCGGTGGTGCCTGTGGTATCAGTACAGGCAGATCTATGTCTTTCCTTCTTTCAAACACCTTCCTCATCTACTCCAAAAGATTGAGATGGAGGGCATTCTGATGATCCTAATAACGTCGAACTGATCCAGATGCTTGTAGTACTTGTACCTGATCAAACTTCTGGCAGACACCCCATGGGCCCTTCCAGATCAACCAGATCTCCTATCACAAGGACCAGTTTACCAACCTGCTTCACGGTTGCTAGCTTTTATGGCATAGCTGTTAGATCCCGAGTACCATAGTCACAAATCTTGACCATTGCAATCTTATTCCAAAGACCACTAGCCTCCAGTTCATTGGTCAAAGTGGTTTTCTGTCATTTGACATCCCCTATGCAGCCACCTGTGACTCTGTGGGATCTGGTTCTTTCAGCATTCAAAGACCACTTTTTGAACCTATCAGGCATATTCCCCTTTCTACTCTCCTACACTAAGTTCCTTTTCTTGTTGCCATCAACTCTGCGAGTTCTGTATTTGAGCTGGCTACCTTTTAACTGTGAAGAAGAACCCTATCTAGTTCTACACAAGGATGAGGTGGTGTTTAGGCACAGAGGCTCTTTCCTAAGGTGGTTTAGGCCTTTCACCTCAACCAGGACATTGTTCTTCCATCTCCCTGGGTTCTGTACACCAGAAGGAGGTTTTCCTTTACTGCTTGGATATAGTTCATGCTATGCAGGTTTACCTCTGTCACTGCTTCCATTAGAAAGACTGACTCAATCGTTGTCATTCCTGATGGTTTCCTTTAAAGAGAGCTGACTTCTTGCTCTATCTTTTCTCGGTGGCTCAAACAGATCATTTTTCAGGCTTATGGTCTTATGGATCAGGTTTCACCCGTCCCTCTTAAAGCTTTTCTACTAGATCTGTGTGTATTTCTTGGGCTTTTAAATGACTGTTTACCAGGTTTGCAAAGCTGCCATCTGCTTTTTTCATCACACATTCTCTAAGTTTTACCAGGCGGATGCACATGCCCCAGGAGATGCAAGCTTCAGGTAAGGTCCTTCAGACAGTTATTTGAGCTGCCGACTGCCCTCTGTAGTTATTATTATTATCATTAGTATCATTATAATTCAATTCCATACAAGGTGATTAAAAGGTCTATTGTTTTGTTATTTGGGCCTATTAGTTTTTTGTTACTGTTCTCTCCCCTCCCAGTTGAACTGTTTTTGGACATCCCAGTTGTCTCTATATAATTGAATGCTGTGTTTCTTAATAATCAGCAAACACGAATGTTGTTTTTACCATAAAATCAGTTTCTTGGCGTTCATCAAGGGACACAGGTGCCACACTTCTGTCTCTGTGACCTAAATATACCTGGCCTCTGGCTTTCTTGTTTGCCAGTGTCCAGTTCCTCCTGTAGGCAGCAGTATAACCCAGTTGTTTCTCAATGGCTAAAGAACCTGACTTTACAGTAAGTACAACAATCCCGTTTTATTTCTATTCACAGTCACATATTGTTAAAATCACATACTACAAAGCTGTTATTTACAACATTGTTTTCCTTCATTATGTAAATGGAATTTGTATACAGCTTTTTTTTTTTTTAATTGGTACATTTCAAGTCTAAGGGCAGGTTCCCACCATTTTCCGGACCAGATCTGCTCTGGAACATGGTGTGAACCTGCCCGAAGTTCCAGTGCATTCCAAACACGAGACAAGCAGTATTTTTCTGGTCTGGTCTGAAACAAGCTGCGACGGTGTGAACAGAGGCCAGAAATAGCATAGGGATACATTTGGATGCATTTTGGGTCCGGAAACAATCTGGTCTGGTCTTGAGATAATCTGGATGTGGTGTGAATGGGCCCTAAGGAGTGAGACTAAGCAGTGCTACATGGCTCAGGACACTTTGAGATTTTGTGATGGGTTGGTAGCTACCTGGAAAACGCTGGAAAAGCTTTTTTGGTATGGCGTTCAAATCCTTTATGCCATATGTGCTTTTTTTATTTTGACCAAAGATACACTGAGCAAACCTATAAATCACTTCTACAAGCCTAAGTGGGCTTTATTAGTTATGTTTTGTTTTTTTTACAACCCATACACATGGTGTTCAAAGTGAACCTGTGTTTTTGTCATTTGCTGGCTTCTTTTAGATGTTGCTGGTTCCCTGTCTGTCATTTCAGTGATTTGCTTCTTTTGAATCTCTGAACTGATAAACATGTGTAACTTTCTGATCATGCTATGCTGATTGTTTTGACATATTATGCCATTACATTTGTACCAATAATTGCAATACACTGACTGCACACTGCTCTGCTTCAGGTACCCCTTGATGTAATTTGTTTTGTTTTTGACATCTGATAATCTAAATAAGATACAAGTATAAAAAATGTGATTATATGTGGAAAATGTGTGTGCCACTTGTAAAGCACAGAGTGACCTACTCTAGACAGCTGTGTTTTGAGGTGGCCACAACCCTCATACGCGTTGTAGAGCAGCCAGACCAGAAAATGTTCAGAGCACATAGGAGAGCAAAGAAAGCCGGGATATGTTGTTCAAGAGGGCTGGAAAGCGCAGCCAGAGACTGTTACACCTCCTGGAAGGCTTGTGGTGCCCTGGTGTGTGTGAACAGCTTTGCTATGTACTTATCTTTGCTACTTTTGTGGTTTTATTCTTTGGCGCTATCTTCCTCTTAACTTATGGAAGAGAAAACAGTCCAGGGCACAAACAGTATGGCGTTGTGAATGTACTGGCACCTTGGGAAGAGTTAAAAAGCGTTTTGCAATAATCCATCTATCATTTTCTATTGATCTGTTTACATCAGATTTCTGAAAGTAGGTTTAGTAGATATAGGTTACTGCACTTAATGCTTGTTTTGTATGTGTTTAATAAAGCTCTTAGATGGGCAGAAAAAACATTTGTGTGTATGTCAGTGCTGGACAAATCTCCAGGAGCCAGGTCACCAATGCTTCTTAAAAATGACAGCTGGCGTCTAACTGATGAGGTTTTCTCTAGTTGTTGTCAATGGAGCCGACTCCTAAAAAAATCCATATCATTTTGTCCACCCCTCGTGTACGGACATGGGTAGGCCAGTAATACTTTTACTTTTTATCAAGGCGTTTGTACTTGTCACTGATGCACCTGAGCATTAAACTGTATATATATATAACACTTAAAGGAGAACTATGAGGTGAGTGCTTTTCACTCACCTCATAGTTCTAGCCGACCTGTGACAATGAGACTGTCACAGGTCGGCTCAGTAGATCGGGAGGTGAGCGAACACATACCGGCGTTCGCTCACCTCTCGATCCTGTCACAGCTCTCTGCCGTGACAAGGGAAGGGGCTGGATTCCCCCCGCTCCGATCCGCCAGCGCTGACTGGCGGATCGGATGGGGGAGGGGGCGGGTACAGCTGGCTCGGCCTCTAGATAGGCAGAGCCAGCTGTCACTCACACAGCTGGGCGGATCCAGACATGTCGGGATTTGCTTAAGCTGCGGCGTCTCAGTATACCGCGAGCAGTAGCTCACGGTATACTGCGGCGTCTCAGTATACCGCGAGCTGTAGCTAGTTTGTGTCCTCCCGTTACCCTAAGGAGAACTATGGGGGAAAGCCTTAACCCCATAGTTCTCCTTTAAAGTGCACCTTATTTAACTGTTGCCATCACTTACTCACTTTCCTATACTCTTCTGCCAGTTTATTTGCCCTCTGAAGAGAAATACCCGGTACTTCAGGTACGGGGAGCATGACTCACTACCTACCCTTCTTCCCACATGACAGCACTGTTACATGTTGATTGGTTGCTCCGATATGCAGCGCTGATTCAAAAAAATTGGTAGACATAGGTATACCTGATGACCCTGTGCACCTACTTCTGGGACTTCCCATTCCAGGTACTACTACCAAGCCACGTAATAGCGGCAACCAGTTCCTCCCTCTAACCTAGATCTAATCCGGAGGATCCATGATATACATAACTTGGAGTATCTTTCTTACTGCTAGATTGAATCATTCTGTCCCTAAGTTCCAAAAGGTGTGGTCTTCCTGCAACCCTCTTGAGCAGTTTCCTTGGGGCTCCCAAGATCTGATGTAGATGGACACTGATTCCCTTTTGTCCTGTGGTTGAGGAGCACAAAATTCTCTATTCCTCCTTTTTCACTTTCTCTCTCCTTTTCTCCTATTGGTTCTTGATTTATTTTTCCATTCCTATTGCAGCTACTATGTCCATGGATGTTGACATGATTACAGTTGTTTGGTGCATCTTATGATTATGCAATGAAGTTTTGCATTGCACTTTTGCTGACGATTGATGCTTTACCCAGCTACTATTTTTACTACTTCCTTGTGTGTGACATCATGCTTGTTAAACTTTGTTATATGTTTAATTAAAAAAAAAGTATATTAAGGAAAATATTGTGGTCATAATAAAAATCGGTTTACCTCATGTGGGAATAACATTTTTTATTGGTTTATCAGAAACTAGTTAGGTAGCAGAGGATATGTTATTTTCACACCATTGTAACTTTCTCCAGCTGTTAGGAAGCACATTTTACATTTTTGAATATAAACCTGTTGACAACTTTGCATTGGAAGACTCACATGCACTCCAGACACCTGGAAAATATGGACATGTGGCTTAAAAGAACACACTAATTAAAATGCGTAGTGCATTTTTAGTGCGTCTCCTGTGCATTGCCATTGACTAGCAGGATTTTTCAAATTTGCAATGCACAGCCCCTTACACGATACTCTGATGTGAGCCGCTTCATAGACCATAATGGTAACCTTTTAAATGCGCTTTCACCATGCTGTGACCCTGCGTTGTAGCACACAGAAAACACACAGATGGGAAGAGGTCCTTACTTTTACTTTGAGCTGCATAGACTTGTAGTAGTAGAAATATTATTATTATTATTATTATTATTATAATACAGGATTTATATAGTGCCAACAGTTTGCGCAGTGCTTTACAATATAAGGAAGACATTACAATCACAATACAATTCAAGACACAATGGTAAGGAGGGCCCTGCCCCTGAGGGCTTACAGTCTAAATTTGTAGACTTAAGACATGTAGTTACAGACGTGGTATTCATACAGATTTATTTTAGCTTTGTATGTTTGGATCACTAAAAGAATCTGGCTGCATATGGAAGATTTTCACAAAAATAAGTGCACTGCAAAGCTAATTAAACACGAGCTTTGATCAGTAATCATTCAAAATATTTGTTACAAGGTGCCCCTGGAGGGAGCATTCTATCTCTAGAGATTAGAAGAGTTTCGATAATTTATTTCTTTGGGATCTTCAGGGCCGGCCAGAGTGATGTTTATAACACATAATAGCAACAGGCATTTTCTTTGTTTTTAGTTTTTATAATATACAGCAAGCAGTCTGTCAATATTCTGTTTTTTCTCTTAAATTGTGGAACTGTCGGATCATCTTAAAATGACACTAAACTCGGGCGTTAAATGTTGTAAATACATTCAAGTACTTTAACTATTAACAAAAAATGTATCTTATTTGTGTATCACTCGGCTGTAGATCCTCAAATCATCTCTGAATTCATGCTGACACTGTCCTAGCTTCTGGAGGGTGGCTACTTTTCTTGCCAATGGTCCCTGTGTGTTGTAAAGTAGAGCCGCTCCAAGCTTGCTCCAGTGTGTCATGGACTACAATTTCATGTTTAGTTTACTAATTTGTATTGATTGTAGTCTGCACCCGATGCAGCGTGGAGCGGTGGCGCGCTTCCTTCGCTTGCAGTGTGTCATGTAATTTTCTCTCCGTCAAGTCAGCTTGTGAGAGTTTGCTTAGCTGAGCGTGCCGAGATTAAAAATTGTAATCTTCTTCCAATCAGCTTGCACGTATAAAGCCACGCGTCACGATGTGAACTCCATCTTGTTACGCACAAGCCAATTGGCTGAAGATGCAGTCATTCACCTGGCTGCACTCAGCTCACACACTACATGCGAAGCTCCATGCCTGACAGCTTTGCTTCGCTCTTCACGGCTTCGTGTGCAGTGTGTCACGGGCTTGAGTTTACAACACTGACTCTTAATGTTGGCTTTAGTCTGCACGTAAGGCATTTTATTCTGCAAAGGGCAATCAAAGATTACATCTCCAAGCTATTGGTGTGCTGGGAATTCCTGTGAAGAGGGCTTCATCTTGAATAAAGGGGAATACCCGGCCACCTCCTGTCCCTCTTAGACTCGCCTTCTCTGTACTCCCTTGCCACTCCGTTGCTATGAGAGTTAACACCCATCCCATGTAAGCTCTATGCCGAAGCCCACACAGGGTTGATCACCTTTCTAATGATCCCTCACCACTCCTTTCTCCATTGCGCCTGGCACCAAATACCTAGTATCGGCTGTTGTTGGAGCCTAGAGGGAGCACTGTAATAGGACAGTGCTCAGGCTTAGCATTTGGCTGTTAGGCACAAGCATTGTTGCATACTCTTCCATACCTAGAAGCACTGGGTATTTTCACCAGCTGAGGTGGGGATCCCTTTTCACAGACACTTTAAAAGGAGAACTATGGGGTATGGGGCAGGGCTTTTCCCCATAGTTCTCCTTAGGGTAACGGGAGGACACAAACTAGCGTCCTCCCTTCACCCTAAGCTCAGTATACCGCGGGCTACAGCTCGCGGTATACTGAGATGCCGCAGCTGAAGTGGATCCCGACAATTATGTCTGGATCCGCCCAGCTGCGTGAGTGACAGCTGGATCTGCCTATCTAGAGGCAGAGCCAGCTGTACCCGCCCCCTTCCCTGTCCGTTCCGCCAGTCAGCGCTGGAGGATCGGAGCGGGAAGGGGGGAATCCAGCCACTCCCCTGTCATGGCAGAGAGCTGTGACAGGATCGAGAAGTGAGCGAACGCTGGTATGTGTTCACTCACTTTCCGATCTACTGAGCCGACCAGTCTCATTGCCACAGGTCGGCTAGAACTATGAGGTGAGTTAAAAGCACTCACCTCATAGTTCTCCTTTAACTTTGTTCTGAATGGAAAAAGTGGCCGTGTCTGTCTATTATTATTGATTTCCTGGTCCATGTTCAGGTTTCCTGTTTCATGCCGTGTTGCTGCAAACATTGTCTTTAGAACAGATTTGCTTGTTCTTTTTACTTATAAGGAACTGTGCTGAATATAAATGTTCATATGCGCTGTTATCTCTTAACTAAGGATGCACAGATACTAGTTCAGATACCAGTGCTGATACTTGGCATTTTCACCAGAACTACCGGGGTTACAGCGGTTGCAGCTGGGACCTGGCTCTGGCGCTCCACCACTGCCCTGAAATCATCAGTCTGTATTGTTGTAGAAAAACTGTCACATGACAATAAACGAAAATGTATCGGTAATTGGTATTTGTTAGGACTTGGACAAGTACTTGGTCTGGGAAAAAAATGGTATCGGTGCATCCCTAATATTTATATATATAATATATCATTTAAAAATATCTGACAAATTGTACATTAAAAAAGGGATGCACAGATGTCACAAGCCAATGCTCCTAATGACAGCTGCATCCTAACTTTTTTGAGTTTTTCTCTAGTCTAGTAGCTAGAAAAGTATTTGTACTTGTACCAAGTACGGTGCTTTTTATCTGTGCATCCCTATCAAATTTGTCTTTAATAAATTACCTATAAGTTAGGTGATCGTCATACCTATAGTTTCAGCCAACTGCTTATGGAGCATCTCCTGCAAATCTTTTCAGGCCAGTGCTATTGGTATTGGTAGGTTGTTGGTGTACTGGCAGCATACCAACATACATATTTCTATTATTGCTCTACATAAGATAAGAAATAATTTTTAAAGTTTAGATGGTTTGTCAATATAATGCCTGTATGTAAATTCTTGGCTGATTTTTGTTCTGAATCTTGGTACACTGAGCAAAACGGATTGCCATTATGATGCAGTAAGCTGTTTTCATCCTGCCCAAACCTGGAAAGTTTCTGATAAAACTAACCAAAAACTCTCATTTTATACAGGGAGGACAGGTTATCCTCCTCTGGTGATGGTCCTATTCATGGGGGAGAGTTATAGAATAGAACATGCAAATGTTCCTATGTTTGCGCTTTAGAATTGCGTTTTACATTTTACTCAGCATGTGCCAGGTTAAGTTGCATCCCGTCTGAAACATCTTCAGACCCCGAGGTGTCAATCTCTGCATAGCTGACCACAGGACCGATCCACTGTGTTGCAGTTTACAGAGCGGTAGTGTGATGATCCAACAACAGAAGAGAGATATACAAGCCTAATAAAGGTCACGGTTTCCTGTTTTCAGCAATCTTTTTTTGCATTTGTGGCCACAATTTTATTGTAGCATATTGTGGTTGGGTGCTTAGTCATTTTAATGTGTTTATGCATATGTAGATGAAGAAAAAAGGAAGTGCTCCCTGCTCACAAGTAAGGCTGGCTATACACATCTTCCTCCCCTTGTCTCCCCTGATGACCATTTTTGCCAAGACAGAAGTAATGATGAATCCAAAATTTTGGAGTGGTCACTAGAACAAAAATCTGGGATATGCAATGACTTGAATTTTTCCTCATTTTGAGAGATTTCCTTTAACTTCCTGTTGCTGATGCATCTTTAGGACAGGATGTGAAGGACGATTAACTAAAAGATTAACACTATATCAGAAACTAAAAATCTAAGTTTTGGCACATGAATACACACACATATACATATGAAGATATATACATCAGAATTATGTAAATTAGTTCTTTTTTTTAAAACCCTATCTTATGTATAGTTGTTATATATGTACATGAGGGTAGCCATTTATGTTCATTAAATATGTATGTTCTGATTCCTGCTCCGCAGTACAACACAATGGGTGTGCTATACTGCTCCTAGTCTATAAGTTGGCTGCCTTATAGAGAACAATACAAACCCTGTATGCCCAGTATGTTATCTCAGCAGTTTTTAAGTAGAGCAAATGTAGTAGCTAATCTACCTCTATGATTAAGCCGTAAAGGTGAAACGCGTGAGGGGATTGGCAGACATGGGGGGGACAATATACAGTGTGTTGCTGACATCCACAATAAAGTGTTGTGTACTTTGGTGAAGATCCGTGGAGTGCAGTCATTTTTTTTCTCTTCTATGGTGAGCCTGTTTGTCCAGCACCCGGGATTTGATCGTGTTGCTCAGCTGCGCATGGAATTTGAAGCAATGTTATTCTCCTGTTAACCAAGTGTTTCAAGTGGATCAAGCCTGCGAGAAGGCATTTACAGTTGTGAGAAGTGAATATTGTCGTACATGTTGAAAAACCTTTTTGTGACTAATTAGTCCTTACTTCTATGGAAAAGGGGATGAAGCTCTTTCTATGTATACAAGTGCCTTTCGGTGGCCACCCTTAAAGTAGAACTATGGGCAAAATAAATAAAAAAAATACATATATGATGCAGTGTGTCACTAGCATTAACACAGTGTTTTTGATGATTCCTGTGACATTGTTTTATTATCTGTTGATCATGTATATATATCTGTTGATCGTGTATATCTATTGTCTTTTGTCCTGTGATAGGGTGACAACACTGTTCGTTCTGCAGTGAAATTATACAGAAGCTTTGTCAAGCTGTGGACACAGAAAAACAAAAACTGGTGTGCTGATGCTAGTGACAGACTACATTCATACATGTCATTTTCTTTTTTTTTTTGCACATAGTGCCACCAATACATTCTAAATTAGGAGTAGTTATGTATAGTGAGCATAAAGTATAAACTATATTCTATTCCAAGTCTATATTCCGCTGCAGCCACCTAAAAACCTCGGCTGCCTGTGCATGGGGAAATGTAACATACGCCTTCCCCATTCCACAATAAAATACTAAGTGCCTGAGCGACTAAGCACCTATTTACATGTAAGCGTAGCAGGAACCTTGCGCTGCGGTGGCATGCGTACACGGACTTTTGTTTCCCATGTTTGGTGCTCGTCCTCATTTATTTCAGTGGGTTCCTGGACACATGTCAAACGCGGCAAAGTAGCGTATGTGGCAAATTCTGCAAAATGCATTCTGTGTTTTTTCTCGCACATCAAGAACGTCCAGATAAAAGCATGTTTTGTTCGCCGGCATTTGGGGTGCCAATAACTGCTAATGGCAACACAAGCATGTTCCGCGCTTGTGCACATTTTGTCGACGTGCGTCAAAGCACACACTTTTGTGCATGTTTGACGCGCATTCATGATGCACCTAGGTGTGAACGGGGGCTTAGTCAGGCTGATGCTGTTGCATGGGGGTGGGGGGAACCTAACTCTATGCAAATACTGACTTTAAGACAGTCTAGATGTGCATAGAATATTTAGGGGCATGAATCGGTGTTTAGACACAACTTTTAGAGATGGGACTACACTCAGACTTTTTGGGTAGGTATTGAAAGGAATCTGTAGGGTAGAAATATGGGAGCTGATGTGCTGACTATTTAAAAGGTATGTACTCGAGCTTTATCCTCACATAACTATTTAGGGAGTCGGTGACCTGGGATAATCAGGCATCTGTCTGCTGGTCAGTTTGTAGATGGCCATGCTAAAATGATCATCAGCATCCCACAACCTTTATGCTGCCAGTAATAATCAGTCTGTTTTTAGCTCTTATATTCTAACCTGCACTGGTGAAACCAGCCTGAATGGTTAGTGTACTGTAGGCAGTGCCTTAAGTGCCATTTCCAAAATCAGCTCTACAAATGGTATAGGCTGTGGCATCAGCAGTTATACAAACTGTCTGCTGAGGGGGAACTTTTCATTTAAAGGGCTTAAACTTTAAACGGAAATGTTTATGGGAACGAGCTAATAATATTTCTAAATATTTGCACATTAATATAGTTGGCTATTATGAGTTTGCACAATTGCCTTAAATTGGCAGCATTTTCGGCAACACATAGCACCAAAATAACAGATGGTGGTGTTCTTTTATGAGCTCACTAATTGTAAAGTCAGATGAGTATTGAAAATATCAATACCTTTTAATATGTTTCACTTAGTTTTATGTAACTTCTGTTGAACTTGGGGCAGTTAAAAAAAAAAAAATGCCAATAAACTCAAAATGTATTTTTTTATTGTCTTAATGGTTGTCTTTCTTCTTTTTCTTTTTTCTTCTTCCCGTTTATACTGAGTGTCCCGTGATCACTGAGTGTTTGTAAATAATTGAGGACAGAGTATGTTTACTGTGTCCCTACTTATGAATGTGAGCGATCTACATCACTTCCTGTTCATTAATGAATGTGGTTATAGTAAACATACTATCTCCACAAGGTATGAATGAACAGGAACACTCAGTATAGAGGATTCCTGTTCATTTATAACAGGGGCTGCAGAAAAAGAGATTGAGGACTCAGTGTTCTCAATCCCTTTTTCTACTTTAAATGGAAATATCAGGGATTTGTTTAGACCCCTAATATTTCCCCGAAGCCCCCAACA
>NW_017307742.1:410705-411071 GCF_000935625.1 Nanorana parkeri
CCTGAGTAAGCGTGATCTAGATGAAGTCGAGGAAGGAAGAAAGTGCTACTATCTGTAGATTCTAAGGGAAAGAGATTCTACTGAAGAGTAAAATCTTGTGCAAGTCCTTAAGAGCCGACTTATCAAATAATGATCCGCGCATTGTGTCTCAGAGGATTAATATATAGAGGGTACTGATACCCAAGTACACATTGCTTGCCTGAAGGAAGTTCAAGAAATCCAGCATGGCAAGGTGAAGAGAGTCAAAACCCATTAAGCTGGTGAAGTCTATGAGATTATTCCACACTGTCGAATATAATGTGATGTTTAGTAGGCGCTCCATTAGTCAACAAACACTCATTGACAGGAGATGAGTAATCCAGGCAA
>NW_017307743.1:0-997 GCF_000935625.1 Nanorana parkeri
CATTTGAAAAGTAGATTTCCAGATGAAAAATTGTGGGCACCCCTGAAGTAGGATACAGTATTGGCGCTAAAAGTAGCCAAGTGGCAGAATTAGCAGCTGTATACAAGACTGTTCAAATTGCTCTAGAGCATAATATTACTGAATTTGTTATAGTCACAGATTCCAATTATGTACGGAACAGTTTTGTTGAGTATCTGCCTACTTGGAAAATAAATAACATGTTACGGTCCAATAACAAACCTGTGAAACATGCCAAATTGTTTGATGCCATAGATGAGTTAGTCAAAAGTAACGATCTAACCATTTATTGGAAGAAAACTAAAGGTCATTCCAAAACCCAGAACATGGACAAGGAAGGTAATGATCTAGCTGACAAGCTTGCCAAACAAGGTGCCGTAAATGGAGAAAGTGTGGGCATAGATCATTTACTAGGAATGATACCCATTGAAGCTGTCACTAGACACCAAGCTAAGGTACAGACTACCAATAATGTGGCTCAATGGAGTCAAGAGTCTACGAGTGAGGATCTAATTAAAAGCCAAAAGGAAGATCCTATACTTGGGATACTCTATAAACACATTGAAGATCCTAGTAGCAATCCCATATCGGAGGAGGATTATGCCCAAAAAGAAGACTTCCGATTACTCATGAAAACCAAATCTCAATTTAGTATGCGAGATGGTTTATTAATGAGAACTTCAAAGAATGGGATTCAACAGTGGGTAGTTCCCACTACATTTAGAGGCCTAATGTTACAACATGCTCATGATGCACCTACAGCAGGTCACCGTGGTGAGAAGATTACCTATGAATTGCTACGTGATTATGCTTATTAGTCTCACATGTTGAAAGATGTCCAAACCTACTGTCAAGGTTGTCTGGTTTGTGCTCAGTTCCAACCTCAAGGTCCTACACATCGTGCCCCATTTCAGAGGAAGGGTTTCTCATTGCCATGATCCGATATACAAGTTGATTTTATAGGTCCTGTCACAAGGTC
>NW_017307743.1:1403-6284 GCF_000935625.1 Nanorana parkeri
GACAAGGTGTATCTTTACAATTTTGCTCGGGACCGAGTAAAGGAAAAGAAGTTTCTTCCTTCACGGAAAGGTCCTTACACAATCATCGACAAAATCTCACCGGTGGTTTACAAAATAAAAATTGTTAAGAATGATGTTTTTACAGAAAAATGGGTTCATGTCAATCAATTACGTGCTTGTCATCCTAGGTCTCAATTACGAATACTGGATGGTGATGCCGGAGAAGAGACTTAATAAGTATCTCAAGTGAATGTGATGGTTGAATTGACATTGTGATATTTTCTCTCAGCTTACAGATCTTCATAGCCTGAGCTTCTCCGCATTCTTTGGTCCTGCCAATTATAGCAGCATACCATGATACTGGAGATTGTTCATTAATGTTTAGCTAACTGAAGGATAATGAACCCGTTGCTATATCATATATATAGCATAGCTAGAGAATGGAAATATCAATTGAAGAGAATATGTACTCATATTATTGTTTTTCTTAAATAGGAAGTCATTGACAGTCCAAATCAGGTCGTTGATTCGCGAAGACGATGATGATTACCAAAGACGTGGCGATCATGTGGATGGTATTAATCCTGGGTGCTCAGTTTAGGACGGAACCTGTCATCAAACCGGGTCCTTCATCAGGAGTCATGTTACAAGATGCTCCAGGATTTTTCTTGACGGAGAGGAAGATTTTATCTCAGAAGATTTTTGTGAGTCTGGATCCAAGGATATCCATCGAAAGGACTTACAATATATCCATATTTCAGCTCACAGAGATGCAAGAATGGTATATTACACATGTAAAAAGAGCTCAAATTAGAGTGCAAGAGATCTTAGAACATGCAAGGAAACCATTCATTATCCAACCCATGTCTAAAGTTGAGCGACCAAAAAGATTCCTCAGTTTCTTGCTAGCATTGTTTTCACTACGCTTGGGTTGGTGGTCGCCACCACCACTTCAGCAGTTAATTCCGTCTCCATTAAAACTTTACAAGCTGAGGTCGGAAATTTGCAGGAAAATATTGAATTTCTTTACCAAGAAATTGAGATGCAAAAGACTAGTATGGAAAAACTGATGGACGTAGTTAACAATATTATAGTTACTACAAATTTACATTCTGAACTGATTTCACGTTCAACGGAATTACATAAAAGTCATGAACAATTCAAGTATGAACTTTTGTTTTTGAAAGATCCTATAATGTTCCATACCTTAACGTTTTTAGATGAAGTTCAAAACGGTATGAATGATTTACTTCATGGTCGCGTTCCATTATATTTTGTTTCTCGAGACATGACAAAGAAAATGTTATCTAAACTCGGTGAAGAAGCAATGGAAGAATTCCACGTTAATTTATCATTTGAAATGGGAAGCACTTTACCTTTATATATCGATCCAGAGAGAATGGAGATTTGTTTTCTATTGTCGGTACCATATGTGGATAATAGGAATATATTTCAGATGAAATATATCCATAATGTGGGGACATATCAGGACAAGTTTCACCTTAGGATACAGACTCCAGAGATAATTACATATCAATTATCTGAACCTGAAGTGTTTTCAATACCCATCTTAAGTGAATGTGTGAAATTTAAAGATAATAATTTTCAATGTGAAGGAAAACCTTTTGTATATGATGCATCACAGGCATTATGTGGATTGGATTATATGAAATATGGATCAGAAAAATGTAGGGTTACCATCAGTAAGACGCAAGACAATGTCAGTGTGCAGGCTACATTAGTAGGAAACAAGTGGTTAGTAAGCACAACTGAAAAAGAGGCAAATGTCTATTATAAAGAGTTAATACAGAATAAAAAGATATTATTACCTACTCCGGTGATTATCGTGCAAGTCCCTAAGGACACCAAAGTAGTTATTGGGGACACTACACTTTATCCAGTGGGAAATTATGTTTGGGAAAGTGAAATCGTGATTGTGGATGCATTTCAAGGACAAGAGATTCCTATGAATCCTGATCTGAAATTTTTACTGGATAATAAACCAAATCATACAATCGAATTATTGGTCAAGAAAGATAATTTGACTATAAATACTTTGAAGTATTCATTACGTGATCATCAAATATTATCGTCAAGTATCGGAACTAGCGTATCCGAAATTGTGATGTATATATTAACTATAGGATGTTTTATATGGTTATTGATCCTGTCTAAAAAAATACATCAATTAAAGTTCAAAAAGGACAATACCATTCCTTTATCAGTGTGGATGGAAAGAGAGAGGCATCCTTTAACTTAAAATCTTTGAGTTTTATCCAGAAAAAAAAAAAAAATGAGGCCACGTCTTTTGGCGAATATGACATTTCTTCTGAACTTTTTCCCAGATATGTCTAAGGTTGGACACCTGAATATCAGTGAAGAAGGGGGGGATTATGTCAGAACTATTGGGCCAAAAGGAATCAATTTCACAGGCCTAAACATGTAATTCTACAGATGTGTCTATGGGCATACTAGTAGCCATTTTGTCTATGTGCTATAAGGATTGTCTTGTCCAAGGTCTTCGGTCTAAGGTCCTATCACTGCCTTATCTTCAATAATTAGTAAAATTAAATGACATGCTCCCAATTTTTACATAGAACAATAGTGCCCCTTGATGGTGATTGTAAGGCAAAAGTCTATAACCTTATAGGGCATTTGACGTCATGTTTCACGTCCGTAATCACGTTATAGATCAAACCAAGCCCACTCCGCAGGGGGGATATAGATCAGGAGCCCAGTTGAAGGGGGGGGGATTCAAATTCCATCAAGAGAGAGTCGAACATCAAGGCAGTAAGCATATACATTCCAAGGGTATAGGTCAGAAGCTGAGGACGGCTGTCCCAGGAAACTGAATTAAAGAGAACCTGACTATCCCTGGTGGCCGAGCATTGACTGCTGACTTCTTCCAAAACAACTAAATTTATATTGCTGGTATCATCCACATACGAAGGGAGGGTGGATTCTTACGTTTCCAGAGGATAGGGATGCAGGCCCGAGCTGCATTCAGCAATGGTATGGTAAGGGATCGTTTGTAACGTTTGAGAGAACAATCCGAAAGGTGTAGCAGGCATGCAGCTGGATTTTCTTTTAACTGCACCATGGTTAGCTTTTCGATAGTCTCGAGCACCTGACTCCAGAAAGGGGATATCTTCAGGCAAGTCCAAAAAATGTGAAAAAGGGTCCCCGGGGCCAGGCCGCAACGCCAACACAAGGGTGAGACCTGAGGGAACATGGAGTGCAGAAGTGTCGGGACCCTGTACCACCGGGAAACTATCTTATAGCTAAGTTCTTGGGTCTTACAGGCAATTGAGGATTTGTGGGCCATTGAGTATATGCGTTCTTTTTGCGTCTGGGTAAACTTCGGGTCTAGATCCCTTTCCCACTTGGATACAAAGCCCGGTTCGGGAGTAGACTCAGGACCCACCAGTGTAGCGTAGGTAGCAGAGACCACATGTCGAACCAGCACACCGTCCCGACACATCTCCTCAAAGGCTGTTAGTGGTCTCGCCAGAGAAGGGGACAAGGGAATGGAGCATAAGAAGTGTCGGAGCTGGAGGGCGCTCCAATGATCTAGGGGGGTTCAGCAAGCGTTCGGAAAATCCGCTGTTCATATAGACGGTGCATCCGGCCCTTACCCAAGCCCGGTGGGAAATCCGGGGTGTCAGCTATTTTGAATCAATACCTGGGCAGACCTCCCACGGACCGCCTCGAACTTGACAGAGTGCATCGGGTGCAGGGGCCCAGGCTCAGCACTGAGGGCGCCCACCGGGATGTGCTGTGTCGTGTTCACTTCTTTGCCATCAAGGAAGAGATCCTGAGGCGGGCCTAGTCGCAGGGCCCGCTGGATTTTGATGGGGTCCACATCCAGGTGATGCCAGACCTGTCTAGAAACACCCTGCGGATGCGCAGACTTCTGCGGCCTGTGCTTGACCTCATCCGCTCGGTGGGGGCCACGTATAGGTGGGGGCACCCCTTTCACCTTATTGTTCGACGGAATGACAGATCCTTCTTCCTACACTCTCCAGACCAGCTCTCTGATCATGATCTCTATAGCTTTCTGGACTCGAGCGCGGTTGAAGTGCCTAACTGGCTGGATTTCCCACTTACCCGAGAGGCAGCCGCCCCCCGTCCGAGGAGGTCCCCCTACCCTATCCGGAGCCGGGACAGACCCCCACCGAGAGATGCTCCCCTCCGTCCAGGACCGAATCGGAGCGAACCCTGACCTGCACGTGAGGACTGACGATCTCCCATTGGAATAGACCCCCCCCTTTGAGATTACCCCCCCTGCCCTTCCTATGGAGCCCCCTAATTAGCGTGGTGGTTACCGGGTGAGCAGGGGGGAGGGCGGCTTGGGTCCACTTGGTCCTTTCGGTAATTTCCCTGTGGATGGTTTCTGTGGTTTAACTGGTTCATATGTTATGTTATGGCAGGTCTATTCTCTGCTTCTGCACTGTGTCATTGGTACTTGTTAACATGACCTTTTCCCTCCCAGGTGGTGGCTGCTTTACGACGGACGGGGCACTCGCTGCGCTTCCCCTCGCTAAGGGGTGGAGTACCTTTGTTCCCCCGCCCCTTGGGCGGCGGTACTGCAGATGAGAAGCAGGTGGATGAGTCGGGGGGTCCACTGGCCCTCTGCCGCCTCCCCGGCCCTTTGATGTTGTTGTTAGCTGTTCCAGACTAACCATGGTAGAATGATGAATATATGCCTGTACATGCTATACCCCTCAGCTGCCTGACGGGCTCGGGTACTACATAACATGTCCTTCTTACCCACAGGAAGTGGATGTATAGGGTCAGACGGGGTATTAGCTGCACTTCCCCTCGCTACGGGACGGAGTGAACTTATTCCTCTGCTCCCTGGTCAGTGGTAATGCAGATGGA
>NW_017307743.1:7016-7717 GCF_000935625.1 Nanorana parkeri
CTTCTGAGGAGATCTCCTACCCTATTCAGATCCCCCCCCTGCAGATTGCTCCCCCTACCCTCTCTATGGCACCCCTCATTTGAGTAGTGGTTACCAGGTGGACGAAGGAGGATGGTGGCATGGACCCACTTGGGTCTTCCGGCGTATCCCCTGCCGGACGTTGTTAAGGCTTCACTAGTTCATATGTTATGTTATGGCATATCTACTCTATGTTTTTGCACTGTTTCATTGACACTTGCTAACTTGACCTTCTCCCATACAGGTGATGGCTGCATTGGGGCAGGCGGGGCACTTTCTGCACTTCCCCTCGCTAAGGGATGGTGTACCTTTACTCCCCTGCTCTCTGGTTAGCAGTACTGCAGATGAAGGGGATGGGTTTCTAGTAGTGGTCCCACTGGAATGCTGCCGCCACATTGGCTCTTCGATGTTGATACTAACAGCCCTAGAATTGACAGGGTATTGCGCTGCATATATGCATTTACATGTCGTGCCCCTCAACTGCCTGCTGGGCTCAAGCGGTGGACCCCCCCTGCGCTGGGTCATGCAGAGTCGCTGTGGGTGGTCTCCCAGGTCCTCCCCCCCTCGGGTGATGTGACTGACTGAGTCGCAGTATGGTCTTGCTATTGGGTCGTTTATGTGCGCCCTGGGGGTTGGTTGGATACTCCCCGACGTGAGTCACATCATTGTTGGATCATCTGCCG
>NW_017307743.1:7911-10449 GCF_000935625.1 Nanorana parkeri
GCTAAACCCCCCCCCGCCCCAAAAAATAGGCCGTCCCAGCGTTTCGCGCACCGGGACTTTCCCCTTAGGTACTGATCAGACCAATAGATTGGTCCGACTCCCTCCCCCGCGCCCTTCCCTTGGGGACATACTGCATCCTCTATCCGTTACTGGTACTACCTCTCTTCCTTCTTCAATCTACTTTCTCCTCCTTCTTCTCATCTCCCCTTTGCCGCCCTACACCCCTTTTCTCGCCCCCTACTACTGTCCTTACCTGCCCTCCCTACTCGTCTTTCCCCCTCCTGCTGGGAACCCCGCCCCTTAGCCGGCTTGTAGAGTCCTTGAATTGTCGCCATGGGCCCGCTTAAGTTGACAACATTTAATGTTAAGGGGCTTAATGTCCAGGAGAAGCGGTCTCGACTGCTGGTGGACCTACGGAAATCCAACTCACAGGTGGTCTTCCTCCAGGAAACACATTTTAAGCAGGACGCTATACCCAAGCTACAAAATAGAGACTTCCCGGTGGTATACCATTGCCCATCCCCCCTCACTAAAACAAAGGGGGTAAGCATTTTGCTGGCCAAGTCGGTTGCGTGGCAATTTCAGGACCAATTGGTGGATCCCGGGGGTAGGTACTTGCTGGTCAAGGGCACGCTGGGTCAGTTGCAGGTCACCATGGTCAATGTGTACTTCCCTAACTCTGATCAGCTGGGCTTCCTTCGGAGCCTGGTGACGAATATAGCACAATTCGGAGAGGGACAGATCCTGCTGGGGGGTGATTTCAACTTCGCCTTGGACCCCGTGCCTGATGTCTCTAGGGGCTCTTCCCATCTTTCCTACTCCTACCTTCGAAGGCCGAAATCAGAACTGCTATCGCTTCACCTGATAGATCCGTGGCGCCTACTGCACCCCCAAAATAGGGACTACACCTTCTACTCCGCTGCCCACCAAGCATATTCCAGGATCGACTATTTCTTTATACAACAACGAGATCTCCCCACAGTACTCTCGATGGATATTGGTGACATTCTCCTTTCCGATCACGCGCCAGTCCATTTGACCCTCGATCTCTCAGCACCCACCTCCTCGAGCCCCTCCTGGAGGCTAAATGAGTCCCTTCTACAGGGCCGCTTGATTAGAGACGACCTTGAGCGTGAACTGCGCTCCTTCTTCTTGGTAAATAACGGCTCGGTATTGTCTCCTCTGTCCACGTGGGAAGCACATAAATGTGTCATTTGTGGTGTTCTGATTAAGCACAGGGCCCGTAGGAAGAGAGAGAGGGGACAGAGGGTAGGGGAACTGTTTAGGGAATTGCGAGAACTGGAGTTGCTGCACAAGCAATCACTGGCCATCCCTACCTATCGCAGGCTGGTATGGGTGCGGGAAGAGCTTAACGATCTTTTATTTACAAAAACTAAACAGCGCTTATTGAGGGGCAAACATACTCTATACAAGTACTCAAACAAACCTGGCAGGTTACTGGCCAGAGCCCTTAGGGGCCCGCAAACCAAAACTTTTATCCCACATATACAGTCTTCCACGGGGAGGATGGCACTCCTTTCCAGTGACATGGCGGCAGAGTTCAGAACCTACTACGATAACGTATATAACCTACAGCCCGACCCTCCCAACCCACTTGCGCCCGCAGCGGCAATCGAGTCCTTCTTGGGGCGCTCAGGGATGCCTACCCTGTCGGCTGACGATAGGGCCCAGATGGAACTTCCAGTCACCAAGGAGGAATTGATCGCAGTGACGAAACAATCCTCCCCGGGTCCCGACGGGTTTACGCTTGCCTATTACAAGACTTTTCTGGTGGACCTTACGACCCCCTTTCTGGCCGCCTTTAACGCCATCATCACGGATGCCCCCATGCCGGCGGACGCGCTGAGGAACCACATAGTGGTCATCCCAAAACCGGACAAGGACCTGACTCAATGCGCCAGCTATCGCCCAATTGCACTCCTGAATGCAGACCTGAAATTGTTTGCCAAAATCATAACAAATAGGCTACTCCCATATCTACCTAAGCTAATACATTTTGACCAGGTGGGGTTCATTCCAGGGAGTGAGGCCAGAGACAACACTACCAGAGTCCTCAATGCCATCCAACATGCTCAAACTCACGCAACGCCTCTGATGCTGCTGTCAACAGACGCAGAAAAGGCCTTCGACAGGGTAGACTGGGGGTTCTTATGCTCCACTCTGCACAACGTCGGGTTGGGCCCTAATATGCTGTCCTGGATTATGGCGCTATATTCTACCCCTATGGCTGCAGTGCTAGTTAACGCGGCTCGCTCATCATACTTCCCTCTATCTAACGGAACCCGGCAGGGCTGCCCTTTGTCCCGTGTCATCTTTGCCCTCACTCTTTTTTTTTATATAAATTCTTTATTTCAAAAATGTTCACACAAATAACAGGAAATAGCGGTAAGGCACAATATTGGTCCTCATAGGCCGTGTAAGATGTTCTTACATACACATGATGCAGTGTTACAAATTACAACAAGGGCCGTTCAGGGGTTGAGACAGGTTTTCTCATATATTTATATATCAAACAGG
>NW_017307743.1:10577-43756 GCF_000935625.1 Nanorana parkeri
TCTATGAGGTATTGGTTCCAACGCGGGGGTTGCTGACACTCCCTCGAGGGTGTGAGGCAAGCAAAGTGAGAGGAGTCAACGGACACGGGTTCACTGTGTGCCACTGGGTTCAGGAAGTAGTGTGGAAAATATATTAACCACTTGTTGAGCTGTAGGAGGCGGTGGGGTGGGGGTAGGAAGGACTTGGGTAGGCGGAAAAGTAGGGTAAAAGGTGGGGTGGGTACTCTTCCCGACGGGAAGAAGGAAGGAGGAATAGGCCAGGGTCCAAGTAGGTGAGGAATGTCACGCGTCAGAGCCCTGACGCAGTGTCGTGTAGGCCGGGGAGGAGAGAAAGTCAATCCAGTAAAACCAAGTGGCTCTAAATTTAGCGGGGGTGTTGTTAAGGGAACTTGTGAGGTCCTCCATAAGATAGATATCCTGTATCCTGTCTAGCCATTGGTGAACCGTAGGGGGCTCAGGCTTCCGCCATAAGGCTGGGATACAGGCCCGGGCGGCGTTGATGAGATGGCGTATCAGGGAGCGCTTGTAGGCTTTTAGGGAGATGGTGGTTCACGTGGTAGCGTGGTGTCCGTGAATTGTTGGGTAGTGGCATGGACTTGGTCCCAGAAAGCTTGTAGGCTCGGACATGACCAGAATATATGCAGTATATCTGCCGATGGGGCATTACACATCATACCAGCCAAACAGGATTTGCTCCGATACTGGATTTGCTCCGTGTTGCTCCCGCAGTTCTTGCAGCCTCCTTCCAAACTCCTTTCCATGTTGGCTGGTCCCCGTACTGCTCCTCTGCTGCTCTCCGGTTCTTGTATCCCGGTGGTGGTTTGGATGTCCCGGACTGCAGGAAAAAATCCCACCGCTTGCCACCAATGTGACGGACCGCCTGGTACCCCGACTGGGTACCTCCGCCAAAGAGCGTCTCCTGCCACCCGGTAGCAGCACCGTAGAGAAGGTTTGTTCCAGGTCAGTCCATAATTTCAAAGCTTGGTGTCGCCACCAGTCAATAACACGGGTTAGGTGGACCGAGGTGTAATACAGGCGAATATCAGGTAGGCCCATCCCACCAGATTGTTTGGGTCTGCGCAATATGTCGTATTGGAGTCTGGGGGGCTTGTTCGCCCATACGAAAGAGGTGAAAAGCGTTCTCAGTTTACGAAAATAGGACGGGGGAATCGCGATCGGGAGGGCTTGAAGTGGGTAAAGGAGGCGGGGAAGGATGGATTGTTTGAGGATATTACAGCGGCCCATCCAAAAGAAGGTGCCCACAGACCAGGCTTTGAGGTCCGAGGAGATAGTGCCTAATAACGGAGGAAAATTCAAGGAAAAAGTTTGGGAGAGGTTTCGTGGAAGTTGTATGCCCAAGTATTTTATCGAGGTGGGGGACCATTTGAATGGAAAGTTGTCCAGGACTCTCCGTAGGCGGGGTCCCGCAAGGGAGATATGCATGGCCATTGATTTATGGGAGTTGACTTGAAATTGACTGTAAATTGGAGAGTTTACCGTAGCGACTGATCTCTGATAAGAGCGCAGGGAGGGAGATATCGGGGGAGGTCAGGAAAAATAGGAGATCATCCACAAAAGCTGCGATCTTGTGGTGAGTGGGGCCTCATTGGACTCCCTTTATGTCTGGATTGGAGCGAATGGTCCGGAGGAAGGGCTCCAGGGTGATAATAAAGAGGAGAGGCGAGAGGGGGCATCCCTGGCGTGTACCATTGGAAATAGAGAAAGTGGGAGAGAGGACACCATTGACCCGTACACTCCCGGAGGGGAATGAGTAGAGCGAGCTAATCCAGGTTTGCATATGGGGGCCAAGACCGATCACTCGCAAAGTCGAGGAGAGGAAGTCCCAGTCCACCCTGTCGAACGCCTTCTCCGCGTCCGTGGAAAGCAGGACGCAAGGGGAGGCGGACGACAGGGCGCAGTGTATGACTCCCAGGGCTCGGGTGGTGTTGTCCCTGGCCTCCCTAGCAGGGACAAAGCCCACCGTGTCAAGGTGGATCAGGTCAGTCAGATGCGGGGAGAGGCGGTGGTACAAGATTTTTGCGAATAGCTTTGTGTCTGCGTTCAATAGTGAGATGGGTCTATAGCTGGGGCATACAGTAGGGTCTTTGCCCTCCTTGGGAATGACCGTTATATGGGCGTGAAGCGATTACGGCTGGATAGGGGTTCCGATTAGGAGGGAATTGAGGGCTGATATGAACGGAGTAGAAAGTAGGGGGAGGAATTGCTTGTAGTAGGTGAGGGTGAATCTGTCGGGGCCAGGAGCTTTACCGGATTGGGTGAATTTTATGGCAGATGCAAGTCAAGGGAGGGCATGCCAGAGTCAGCTATGTAAGCGGCTATGCGGGAGGAGCGTGCACGGGCGAGTTCGGGGGGGTGTTGGGCGAGAGATTGTATAGGCATGAGTAGTAGTCGCTGAAGGCCGCGGCTATGTCCGTAGGCGTAGTGGATTTGTGGCCCGTCGGTCGGGTGACCGTTGGGATGAAGGTCCGGGCATGGCGTTTGCGGAGTGCTCTAGCTAAGTACTTGCCACATTGATTGCCATACTCATAGAACGTTCGTCTACATTTAGTGAGGGAAGCTTTAACTTTTGTGAGGCAGTGGGAGCGGAGTTGCTCTCGCAACGAGCGCAGTTGTGCCTCCAAGGTCCTGTCTACCTTGGCCTTGTGTCGCGATTCTAGTTGGTGGATCTGGGTCAAGAGTGGCGTGATCTGGGCCAGCCGCTGTCTCTTGAGGCGAGCGCCATGGGCTACAAGCGTGCCCCGAATCATCGCCTTATGTGCCTCCCAAATCACGTAGGGGGATATGTCAGGGGTGGAATTCTCTGCAAAGAAAAAACGGAGGTCGCGTTCGATGGAGGCTGATATGCCCGGGTCCTGCAATAAGGACTCATTCAGTCTCTATTGCCACGGGCCTGGGGCCTGGGGGGGGGGACCATCTAGGGAGAATGTGAGTAGGACTGGGGCATGGTCTGAAAAGGCAATGTTACCGATGTCGGTGGAGTGGACTCGGGGGAGTTGACTGTGGTGCACTAAGAAAAAGTCGATACAGGGGTGTAGCGTTGGTGTAGGTGGGAGAAGAAGGTATAATCTCGCGAGGAGGGGTGTTGGATACGCCAGGCATCCACCAATTGGTGGTCAAATAAGCATTTTTTGATACGGTTCAGTTTGCTGAAGGAGAGATGGGAGGAGGAGGTGGAGGAATCCAGGCTCGGGTCCAGGACAAAGTTGAAGTCCCCTCCGAGGATAAGGAGGCCTTCCCTAAAGTCAGCCAGGCGGGACAGGGCACGAGTCAGGAACGTTATCTGGTTGTGGTTGGGCAGGTAGAGATTGGCTAGAGTAACGGTATGAGTTCCCACAGTGCCCTTAACAAACAGTATACGTCCCTCCTCCCCAAGGAATTGATCCATCAGGAGCCAGGGTAGCGAGCGGGAGAGGGCAATACTTACTCCCCTAGAGCGTTTATCCGGAGAGGTGCTATGTTACACAGTAGTGTATCGCCTGTCACCTAGACGGGGTATCTGGTCAGTTTTAAAGTGGGTTTCTTGGAGTAGCGCCACGTCAATTCTTTGGCGTTTTTCTGGGATATTCAGGCCTTTGGTGTTGAGGGATAGGACCCTGAGACGCGACATCCTCAGGAAACAGCAGTTTTCGGAAGGGGGAGGAAGGAAGGGGAAGGAGGTAGAGAGGTCAGCAAGGTCGGGAGAGGAGGAAGAATGGGTAGGGAGGTAGTAGAAGGGACAGGTAGGGAGGAGGGGGAGACAAGGGATGAGGGGTTGTTCTGTGGGGTAGAGGGGGGATGGGTGTGGGCGGACTCCTCCCCAAGGAATTGATCCATCAGGAGCCAGGGTAGCGAGCGGGAGAGGGCAATACTTACTCCCCTAGAGCGTTTATCCGGAGAGGTGCTATAGGGGGGGGGGGGTTGTAGGCACAGAGGAAATTACACAAACAAAGAAAGAAAAAAAAAAGAAAAACAAGCAACGGTGGGTTACAACTATAAAGGGGCCGGATAACCAGCCAATCAGGTCTCCACCAACCCCCAGGAAGAGTAAGGGTACCTTGGGGGTCGGGGTAGAGCCGAAGTCCTATGTGGGGTACAGTGGTGGGCTATGGGCAGCAAGGGCAGGGAGAAGGGAAGACCCTGAGTGAGTAAGGATCAGGAGAGATTGAGATGCAACTGTCTGGGCATCTGGGGACGTCTGAGGGGAAGGGACCCAGCCGGGTCTCCTTCCCGTACGAGGTGACATCCCTGAGGGTATCTAAGAAACTAGAGTGGCAACAACAACTTATAAAACAAAGTTAAAACATTGCACAACAGCGGGGGGGCAACCCCCGAATTACCATGGAGCAGTTCATGGAGGCCCAGGGCCGGCTTCTACCTGGTGAGGGGGTGGATCGTTACCTCCAGTTTCTCTATGGATGGGCTGCTGGATTGCGGTCGGCCTCCATGAAGGACGCCCGGCAGGGGGGAAGTCTCAGATCTCCAATGTCGTCCCGCTGCAGAAGTCCCGGAAGGGTGCCAGAATAAGGGGCCCAAAGGTGTGTGATGTCATCAGGGGGACCTCGGTCCGGTCCAAAGAGATGCGGGAATCGTATCAAAGGTCCGGTGGGGAGGGCTCCAGCCCGTCAGGTTGCCCCTGAGTCAGTACGGTACTGGCAGCGGGATCAATGCACCGGATAATGTGCGGTGGTCTTGGCAACAGGGCAGGTAAGTTCAGTCCTGATACGGAGCTCCGGGGTAATCCAGCGCCTCTGTTCCAGCCAGGACTTTAAGGTTCGTTGGATGAGGGTGCAGGTCACGATGCCCTAGCACCTGCGGAGATGCTGTGCCGGCGACGTCTCTGGGGTAGAGGGCGCTTCTCAAAATCCAGGTCGGGGCCCAGCCAGTCCGGGATCTCCACTAGGGGCACTTCCAGGAAAGAAAAGAGGTCACCAAGTTGGGCCGGGTGACGCAGGATAAAGTTGCGTCCATTCCGGCGGACGTTCAGGCTAAAGGGGTAGCCCCAGATGTACAGGCGTCCGGACCGCTGAACCTCAGAGAGAAGGGGTTGAAGCATCCTCCTCATCTGGAGTGTGCGGCGAGACAAATCCGTGAGGATACTGACCTCTGCGCCGTCGAAGGGGATATTGCCCTTCTGCCAGGCCTTGCGTAGGACGGCCTCCTTCTCCATGAAAAAATGGATGCAGCAAAGGACATCTCGGGGCCTCGTGTCACCGTCTGGTCGGGGACCCCCCACTCGGTGCACCCTATCGATCTCCAGGGGTGAATCTGGGGCTTTGTCTATGACCGCATTGAGGATGGCGGTCACCGTTGGTCGGAGGTCCGCAGCTCCGGTAGCCTCTGGGAGCCCCCGAATTTTAACATTATTCTGACGTGACCTGTTTTCCAGATCGTCGTGGGCTAGGAGCAGGGTGGAAAGCTGCCGGTCGTAGGAGGCATGCCGCGCTTCTAATTGGTCCAGCCTGTGGGTCAGGTGAGTCTGATCCGTGGATAAGGTAGAGACCTCGGTTTCTAGATGGGTGACTGTGGTGCGGATGCCGGCTAATTCCCGCTTCAGTGTGGTCTCCATCTTTGTGACCATGGCGGCCATGTCCTGCCTCGTGGGGAGAGAGAGGAGTATGTCAGAGATCTCACTGGTTGAGAGGGGGCGTGCGGCACCCGAGGATAACGGTGAGGAAGGGGTGAGTGGGAACACCGGCTCCTCGATCAGGCTGAGGGTAGGGGGTGAAGCGTCTGTCAGCGATGGTGTAGGGCTGCTGGAGGGCAGAGGAGAAATCGAGGCCGAGGCTCCACTGCGCACACGTGGAGTGGAGGGCCCTGGGTCCTTACCCTGAGTCACGGGGGCCATGGTGGTTTTGGAGGAGCTGCGTGTCGAGGCGGCCGGAGTAGTGAGGTATCGCTGCAGAGATGTCTGAGGTCGCTCGTTGTTGCTGGAGCGCGATTTAGTCTTAGTAGACATCAAAATCGATGGTATGGGATGACAAGATCAACTGATAAGTCCCAGCAGTTGCAGAGCTCAAGCAAGGCACTTCTTCACGGCGCCATAGCCAAGCCACGCCCCTTTGCCCTCACTCTTGACCCCTCTTATGCACGGTACGGGCCTCTCAGACGTTCCCTGGACTGCCGACACCATCTGGAGCCCATAAGCTTGCCGCCTATGCTGATGATCTTATCTTCTTTGTCACCTCCCCTGAATCTTCCTTGCCTAACTTGCTGGACAGCCTCTCCTCCTATGGCTCCCTTTCTAATTTTAAGATCAACTTCTCGAAGTCATCGGCGCTTAACATCTCTTTGCCTGCCACCTCGATCCCACACCTCCAACGATCCCTCCCTTTTCGCTGGGAAGATGTCAGCATTAAATATTTAGGGACCCATATTACCCCTGACCTATCAGACCTTTATGAAGCCAATTTTGTCCCATTTTTCCACAGGCTCAAACAGGACCTTTGTCTTTGGGGAACTCTATCGTTGTCATGGTTCGGCAGATGTAACTCCCTAAAGATGACGGTCCTGCCCAGATTGCTATACCTTCTCCAGGTCATCCCATTTAGACTGCCACCTCTTCTTTTCCGTCAACTACATACGGAATGTGTGTCCTTCATTTGGGGGGGCTGGTTCTCCCCGAATTAGCAGACGTATTCTAACCCTCGCCAAGTCAATGGAGGGGGGCGTGGGCCTCCCTGACTTTCAATCCTACTACAAGGCCACCCAATTGAACAGACTATTGGACTGGTGTGTCCATGGAGAAACTAAACAATGGGTGGCTATGGAAAAAGGGGTTTATCGGTTCCCCATCGAGAGATTACCGTGGCTAGCCTCCCCCTTGCCCCCTGAGATCAAACAACACCCCATCCTTCACAACACTATCCTGGTGGCAAGGAGAGTACTAGGAACTCCGACCTATCACCCTCCCCATCTCCTCTCACCCCGGTCCTTGGTGACCCCAATTTCCGCCCGGGCTATGAAAATGCGAGACTCCTCCGACTCCTGCAGAAGGTTCCCTCTCCACAGGCCCTGGACAGACCGTGCACGACTTTTGAACACATGTGCAGGGGGAGTTCACCATCCAGACACGCTGTCTCTACCATCTATGGGCTCCTGACTTCTCCCCACCGGACTATGTCCCTCCTTTACTTTCCTGGCTAAATGGGAAGCCGATCTGAACGAGGAACTGACCCCCCAGCAAAGGGCAAACATGCTAGCTATTGCACACAAATCCTCATTGGCAAACAACTACCAGGAAGCTGGATACAAACTTCTCACGCGATGGTACAGAGTGCCCACCGTTTTGAATAAGTTTGACGCCTCCATCTCCCCTATGTGCTGGAGATGTTCTGCCTCTCCGGGGACTCTCCTACACATCTTTTGGTCCTGCACAAAGTTGTGCAGCTTTTGGAACACTGTGGCCAAGGTGGTGCGCTCCCTGACCATGGTTGACCTGCACGACAACCCGGCCGCCTGCCTACTGCATTTGCCCAAACGCTCTCTGGCCAGATACAAATCCTCCCTCATGTTGCACCTTGTGAACGCAGTGCGGGCCTGTATCCCACTGCTATGGAAGTCTCCTCAGCCTTCCTCTATACAGCTTTGGTATTCCAGGGTGAACGACACCTATAAGATGGAGGATCTGACTGCCTCCCTGAAAAACACTGAGGAGCGGTTTAACTCCACTTGGAGACCGTGGGTCTACTTCCGAGATACAGATGACTACCTCCGGCACATGACCCAATGAAATACGCCCAGATCGACTGACTTTGCTGAGAACAGTTGGCGTATGAGCCCCTCGCTCCTTCCCCGACCCCATCCCTCTCTTTCTTTCCCTGCTTTTGCTCTCTCTCCCCACCTCGGCTCACTCTGCTCTGTTCTTCACTGCTTTCCCTTTTTATAATCTGATCAAATACTCCAGAAGTTGTGAACACGGAGGGTAGGGAGGTCACAGTGCAGCCCTCATCGATATAGCAGCAAATGTTACTCTTTGCGATATGTGTTTGCTACTCTTGACTATGTTTATCTGTCCTAAGGTGTTTAGGGTGCTTGGCTCCCTGAAGAGTTTTTCCCCAAGTATGATACGCATCTTGCGATGGAGCCCTGTTAATGATGCGGATATAGCTATAAGTTTGTAGTATTGTTGTTACTTTTCGTGGCTATTAATGTGGACAGTTGGTAGACTTATGTACGACTGTTTGTTCAGATTTTACTTATAGTGTACTGTATGACTACTGTATTACCTGACGCTTTCAATAAACACTTTTGAAATAAAAAAAAGAAAAAAAGAAAAGCTATATCTAGCGGTGGTGTTAGACTTGCCAAGAATAAATTATTACTAACAGGTCAAAAACAATCCATTCCTGTAGAAGTGGGTGGTTTTTTAGCAAAAGATAAAGCTCACGTTCTTGTGTCACCCAATGTGCTAAAGATTTGCAGATCAGATCAAAAATTTCAAATCAGTGCAACAAATACATTTAAGACAAAATATTTAGCACAGGAATAATAGATGTATGTTAAGTCAACCTACTCCATACTTACCTTTGACACTGCATTGTTTAATGCAAAAGCCTACATAATACTTTGAAAAAACAGAACATTCTAAAGTCCTTCTGCAGTTGGACTTGAATATATAAAAAAAAACCGCTACACCACAGGCCATTTCCCTGCAGTGAAAATATAGCAAATACACTGCTAGCATACATACTCCCATATAGCTCAGTTGCAATTAGACTTTTAGCTGCTGCACCCCTGTTGGTAAAAGGGACGGAAATTAAGAAAGTTCACCCCTTTATAAGAGAATACAGCACTGCTTCTCTCAAACAAACCCTGTGTTTTAGTAACACTTATTTAAAATGAAAACTACTTACTGGGGCTAATGACAAAAAGAATCTGCTTAAGACAAATGGCTTACTACTCCAGTGTAGGTAAGAAAACAAGTGAAGGCATCTGAATACCTGCTGCTAAGACTTCAGGTTAATCTTTTAGCCATGTTAACCCAGCTTTACATCTCTCAGCAATTATAAAATTAGGACATAAGACATTTGTCTAATGTCTATATAGGGCACCTGTCTTTCCATGTACCTGGTAGAAGTTCATAGTAAAACCCTCTACACTAAGTCAAGTTAAACATAAAAGAGAAGGGGGGAAGCTGAAAAAAGTTTGATGAAGGACACCAACATGCTGGGCATAACATGGCCTTAATGGCTGCCTTCCTCTCCCTTTCTGCAAACTTGTCGATCAGATACCCAGACATTCGTGGTGCGTCTCTATAAAGCTTGAAAAACCGGTGATAGTTTGATAACGCCCAAGCACTCCTAAGAGCCAAAGCATGGCCAACACAAGCATCCTCTTTCATCTCTCTGGTCAGGCTCTGTAGTTATATCTGTAGATAGCTGAGAAATGAAGCTAAGACTGTGGGGCATGTAAAAAAACAAACAAAAATGGAGGGTATACTAGAGCAGGTTTTAATACAATATACGATAGGCTGTAAACTCTCCAATGTTCCCGGCAAAATTCTCAGCATACAGAGACTTTAGCTGTGCTTGACACTGGTTAAATTCCTCATGGTCTCCCTGAAAATTTCAAATTAAACAGTTGCAGTTAATTTGTAAACAAGCTACTTATATGTACTACATAGCTTATCTCCTTAAACAGTGACGTAATGTGAGCAGAAAAAGCTGGCTATACATATTACAATCTATTTTAGATTTGCTAACAATCATGTAGTAAAATGGCCCCTAAAAATGTTTTAAGTAGGTGCTTTAAAATCAAAGATTGTTGGTAAATCTAAAGCTCACCATACACATTAGGCCTCGTTCACACCAGATGCAGTGCGTTTCGGGCCGATTCTGGCCAGAACGCCCTGCCTCGCATTGCGGCCGGCTCACTATTTTGTGGGGCAGGAGGGGACGTGACGGTCCACTGAAGTGAATGGCACCGTAGACACGCCCTCCGGCTGCAATGCGATCGGCCCCACGGGATCACAAGGCACATTGTGCCTGCGGTCCGGTCCAATCAGAATAGTGCTTGCAGCATTTTGTTCGGACTGGACCACAGGCATAGTGTGCCCTTGCGATCCTGTACGGCCAATCGCATTGCGGCTGGAGGGCGTGGCTACGGTGCCATAAACTTCAATGGACCACCACGCCTCCTCCTGCTCCACAACATAGTGAGACGGCCGCAATGCGAGGCAGTGCGTTCTGGCCAGAACGCACTGCATCTGGTGTGAACGAGGCCTTAAGGTAGGTCCTTTTTTTAGTGCATTTAAAATTGATTATACAAAGATTGTACAGTCAGACTAATGTCTACGGTGACCCTAAAAGATACCGTACAGATTGCAAATCAGCTATCCACACAACCAAATGTAAAACTAGAATACTTTACCACCAAGCTCAGAGGACCAAGTTTTTTTTCTTTTCACCATGCTGGAATGGGATTCTAATATTTGTAGGGTGCAGCAAGGCCAGGACATCAAAATAGATAAAACAGAATAATGGACGTGCATTGAAAGATATGATATTCCGATTTTGCAAATTATATGAACGTAAATCACGACTACAGTGTGAAGTACATGGATCTGGAAATCTATCCTCAAGTTCCTGGATCCTGGATGCAGGTGTTCTCCAAAATTAGAGAAATATGAGGAATTTAGTGTTGAATCAGTTTTTATTAGCATTTTAAACAGGGATGTTAATTCGGTATTGAAACTCAAGAAGGGTATAAAAAGTACAAATAAGACATCAGGCTACATGAGTATGTGAATTGAACATTGGCGGTCTGGCATGGACATTCAAGCGTCGGTGTCTAGGGCGACTTAAATTTGGTTACAAGATATGTAAAGCTAAGGCATTTCTGGGTTATGCATAATTCAATGAAGAAAGGATCATCACCACTATGACTATATCCACAGTATAAATCTGTTGGGAATCAACATTGCGTGTCCAGATATTGTAGCCCTTGTCAGCACTGCTTAATACCTTCTCCGAACAAACATTTTAAACATCCTGATATGTTAGGAAAGTTGTAGAAAGGGAGGGAAACAGAGAGAGGAAAACTGATAGAGGAGGGAAATTCGGAAGAAAGAGAGAGGGGAAGGGAGGGGATTAGGGGGGAGGGGGGTCATGGTTCGTGAACTGAGGTTGTGTATCGTGATTTGAGGCATCCCAGTCACCGCCAGGGTATTGTTTTAGAGGTAGGACTGTAGGTCGGTGGAGGAGGAAAAGTGAATCCACACACTCCATTGGGACATGCTTTAGCATCAGTCGCCATTAGTTCCTCCATAAGCATTATATCGTTGACGGACAGAATATGTCTAAGTATCATGTTTTTTTTAGTTTTCCGGGATCCCGGCAGGAGTGACAGTAATGCTACAGCTGGTGAGGGTACTAGGGTGTCTCCATATAAATGGTTGTAGATCTTGAAATTTTTTTGCCAAAACGAGTAAATCATAGGACACATCCACCATATATGGAGGTATGTACCCCTTACCTCATTGCACCGCCAGCAGGTCTCTGGAGAAGAAGTGAAGATCCGATGTAGGGAGACCGGATCTCTGTACCACCTGGTAAGGATTTATTAGTTTTTTTCCTGGGCATATGAGGAGACAGATGATTTGTGAGTGTAGTGATAGATGGTGGACCAGAGTCTTGAGAACAATTTAATATCAATGTTAAGTAGGGATATTGGTCTAAAATTCTGACATAGGGATGCGTCTTTGCCGGGTTTGGGGATAACGCATATGTTCGCCTCTAACATGGTAGATGGAAAAGGGTGTGCGTCGTCCACCAAGTTAAAGGTGCGGGTCAAAATGGGGGATACCAGTTCAGAGAGCACTTTATAGAACCGGGGCGAGTAGCCATCCGAGCCCGCACATTTACCCGTCTTCAGGGCCTTGATTGCCGCATCTAGCTCGGGTTGGGAAAATGGGGATTCTAGTGCATGCACCACCCCAGGGTCTAAGGTCGGCAGAGCGGTCTGCGCAATGTAATCTGCTAAAGAGTCAGGGAGATTTCCGGCTAGCCGGGCCGGGGTAGGAGCAGGGAGATTGTATAATCCCGAGTAGTAGTGGCGGAATTCACCTGCAATGCCCGAGGTGGATTGAATTTTAGATGACTGGCGGCCCAGAATAAAAGGAATAAAGGCTCTTGGGGGCCAGGGGTGTAGCGTTCTGGCCAAGTGTCGGCCACATTTGTTAGCGGTTTCATATCTAATTTTACATGCCCTGTTTCTCGCATTAAGCGAGCTAGAGTCCAAAATGGATAACAGTTCCCGGTGGGCATTTGACAGTTCCACATAGATGGTGTCCATGCGTGTAGTTTTGTGCACACATTCCAGTGTAGCAATAGAGGTTAGGAGCTCTGTAACTCGGGTGGATCGAGCTTTTTTTGAGGCGAGAACTGTGCTTAATGAAAGTGCCCCGAACCACACATTTAAGAGCTTCCCATTGGGTCAGCGGGTGAGTGGTATCCCTGGTATGGTCAGGGACGAAATTCCGAACTGTTGTCGTAATCTCGTCTAGACACAGGGGGTCTTTTAGCAGATTGTCATTCAGCCTCCATGAGAAACGGGTATGTTGGACAGTGGGAACTCCCATAGTGAGAAATACAGGGGCATGGTCAGACCAGATGCGGAGACCGATTTTGGCCGCAGGGGTCAAGCCCAATAGGTGTTGTCACACGTCCACCAGCTGGAGCTTAAATAATAAAGTTTTAAATTTAGCAAGGGATGTGTGCGAGAGAGGGGACTTACAGGAAGAGGAATCCAGAAAGGGCACCAGTGCGAGGTTGAAGTCTCCTCCCAGGATCAGGTTAGGTCATCCAAAATTCTCCAGAGATGTGACCAGCCGTGCAAGGAAGGTCAGTTGGTCCTGGTTTGGGAAATAGACATTAGCCAGAGTGTATATATGACCAAAAAGTTTCACTTTCAGGAAGAGGAATCTACCTAAGGGATCAGTTTGTTGCTGCAGGATCTCAGGATGCAGGGTTTTATGGAAGGCTATAGAAACACCTTTGGATCTTGCAACAGAGTTCGTGCTATGATAACACTCAGAATAATATTTAGGTGTTATTCTGGGAATGGTATCACTGCGGAAGTGAGTTTCATGCAGGAACAATACACCTACCTTGTGTTTATGAAAATGGTAGAGCACCTGGCTACATTTTTGAGGTGTGTTAAATCCCCGGATGTTGAGAGTTGTTAAGGCAATATGAGGGGCCGCCATCATGGGGGTTTAAGGGGCCTCAACACTACACCGTGAGCCCCCCGTGGGACATGAATGGGAAGGGGAAGGGAGAGAGCAGGGAGGGGGAGACAGGGAAGCAGTAGACAGAGGATAGGAGGGAAAAAAGACACAGTAGGAAATAAGTGCACTCCTGCCATCTAGTGGCACAAGGAGAAAGGACATTTTGGTGAACCAAATTGTGGTCCAATGAACACTACAAACAGTCAAAATGTCAGTGAGCTCACTCACTGATGGCCTAAGTGGGGGTGATATGGTAAGCACAGTGAGCTCCTCCTGCTCCAGGGCACTAACATTAAATATAAACAAGATGGCGCAAGGCTACAACAGCAAGATGAACATTATATAAAAAATGGCACCTAAAAATAGATGCATTAAATTCAGTACAGTAACATTAACGGTAACTTTTTATGGACGATAGCAGCATACGTGGTGAGCAACCACAGCAAACTTCCCAAGTGGGGCACCAGGTATCAATCGGTGAACAGCAGGGAACATCCAACTCCTGCCGAAAAATACATCCCCTCCGAGACGCCTAAGGTGAAAAAGTATAGAGGTGAGTGGGCCACCAGTCAAGTGTTGGAGGAGGATGAGGCCTCTGCCCGCCCGGCAGATCTTCTAGACTTTTGCATCCAGGCCAGTCTGGGAGGGTGACGTGTGGGAGCTCCAGCCTTGCCCAGGAAGGAGGGGAGGTCGCCCATGGAGCGAAAGATAGCTTATTTTCCATCGTGCACAACAATAAGTTGGAAGGGGAAGCCCCATCTGTATTTGATGTTGCGTTGGCGGAGTAGGTCGAGTAGGGGACACAGAGCACTGCAAAGAGTGAGTGTATGGCCTGAGAGATCCGGCAATAGGAGTATAGGGGATCCATTGAACATGATGGCGTCTTGCGTGCGAGCAGCCCTCATGATGTCATCTTTTTGCTTGAAGAAGTGGATCCTGCTTATGACGTCTCTGGGACTGGATCGGTCAGGACACCTAGCCCCCAGTGTTCTATGAATCCTGTCTATTTCTATGGGGGTGTCCCTGGGTATATTCAGGATCTGATTGAAAAGCGCCTTTGCAGCAGCCTTCAGTCACTGGGTTCAACAGACTCCGGTAATCCCCTGATGCAAATATTATTACGCCGGTTTCTGTTTTCCTGATCATCCTGCTGATATATCAATTGGTGAAGAAGCACTGTATGCTCTTGCAGAGTGATATCATGCAGTTGTATATGGGAGCGCAATTCAGCTGAGGATTGCTCTATATCTTCCAATCTGGTGCTTAAGTCCTTTATTAAGGTGGACATTTACCTTTTATAAGTGTTTTCAAGGCGTGAGAAGCAGGATTCAATGTCCTTCATAGTGGGCAAGGCTTTTATTTATGCTTCCATGTCCCAACCCTCCTGTGAACTGAGTGAGGCCTGGGACATGCTCCTGGACTGATGGGATAGTTCCCCTGAGCTCTGGGGCGAGTGTCCCTCCTGTGGCTGGCTCACCTGTTCCATGTTAGGAGCATCCGAGTGTGCTGGAGAGATCTCCGGCTGCGCTATCTTGGCTGCACGTGTGAAGGCAGAGTGAGAGGCTGCGGGCGCCGTCCGGGCGAAAAAACGGGTCAATTCCCGCGACACGGGTCCCTTTTTTGCCTGCTTCTTGCTCCTCTTCCTCCGGTCACTCATTGCCGGTGTTCGTGGGTGAGGAAGCCGGTGCTGTCTGCTGGATAATATGCCCCCTGAGCGGGAGACGAGCCAATACACGTCTCACCGCTCCATGCGCCAAGCCACGCTCTCCTCTATATCTAGATATTATCCAACTCTATCTTACTCTATCTAACTCTATCTAACTCTATCAAACGCTCTGTATCTATCTAACTCTATCTAACTCCATTTCTTCATATCTCATATCTCAGTCCGTTTTCTATATTTCTCATCTCTATCTTTATATTTCCCTATCTTAAGCTCCAACGCTATGTTTCTCTATTTCAATATATATCTCTCTGTTTCGCTATCTCTCTGACTCTATATGTAGACAGAATCTTACTCTATCTAACTTTATGTATCTATCTCACTCTATCTAACTCTATCTAACTCCATATCATCATATCTCAATCCGTTTTCTATATTTCTCATCTCTATCTTTATATTTCCTGATCTTAAGTTCTAACTTGATGTTTCTCTATCGCAATCTATATCTCTGTTTCTCTTTCTCTCTAACTCTATATCTAGATAGAATCTTACTCTATCTTACTCTATCTAACTCTATCTAACTCCATATCGGCGGAAGCGGAAGTGCAAGGGAGCACAGACGGACGCGGACACAGTCGAGCGGTCGAGGTACCGCAAGCACGTCGGGCATAGGGATCGAGGCTGCAGGAGGCCTGCGTGTGCAGAGTCGGGCTGGGGCTGGCATCACAGGAGCCGGGCAGCAAGCGTGTGGGGGCAGAGCGGTGTGGACGGAGCAGGAGCGGGACTGAAGAGTGTGCGGCCGGCCGGCGGCTCGAGCAGGAGGAAGGAGATCGAGTGGCCCGGTGACGAGCGGACGGTCGGGGACTGAAAGAAGAGGAGTGAAGAGTGAAGATCTGAAGTGGGAGAAGAGAGATCTGAAGTGGGCGAAGGGAAGTGAAAGAAAACAGAAGAGAGAGAGCAAACAGTGACAATAAGTGCTGGATCAGGTCGTATGAAAGTGATTGGGGAGAGAGAGGCTGTACTGTGTATCTGAGACTGAAAGGAGGGTGGAAAAAATGATTTTGTGTTTTTTGTAGACATTAGATTGCATTGAACTGCTATTATTTAAATATTGTTTAATAGTATTAAAGTGCTATTGCATTACTGAGAGGGCTGCAGTAGCAATTTAACTCCAGGGCTGTAGTTCAATTTAACCCCAGAGCTGTAGTTCAATTTAACCCCAGGGCTGTAGTTTATTTTAACACCAGGGCTGTATTTCAATTTTACCCCAGAGCTGTAGTCAATTTAACCCCAGGGCTGTAGTCAATTTAACCCCAGGGCTGTAGTCATTTTTACCCCAGGGCTGTAGTTCAATTTAACCCCAGAGCTGTAGTTCAATTTAACCCCAGAGCTGTAGTTCAATTTAACCCCAGAGCTGTAGTTCAATTTAACCCCAGAGCTGTAGTTCAATTTAACCCCAGAGCTGTAGTTCAATTTAACCCCAGAGCTGTAGTTCAATTTAACCCCAGAGCTGTAGTTCAATTTAACCCCAGAGCTGTAGTTCAATTTAACCCCAGAGCTGTAGTTCAATTTAACCCCAGAGCTGTAGTTCAATTTAACCCCAGAGCTGTAGTTCAATTTAACCCCAGAGCTGTAGTTCAATTTAACCCCAGAGCTGTAGTTCAATTTAACCCCAGAGCTGTAGTTCAATTTAACCCCAGAGCTGTAGTTCAATTTAACCCCAGAGCTGTAGTTCAATTTAACCCCAGAGCTGTAGTTCAATTTAACCCCAGAGCTGTAGTTCAATTTAACCCCAGAGCTGTAGTTCAATTTAACCCCAGAGCTGTAGTTCAATTTAACCCCAGAGCTGTAGTTCAATTTAACCCCAGAGCTGTAGTTCAATTTAACCCCAGAGCTGTAGTTCAATTTAACCCCAGGGCTGTAGTTCTATTCAAACGCCAAGGCTGTAGGGTAAATCAAAACCCAAGGCTGTAATTAATTAATTTATCCACAAATTTTTAACCAAATTGTTTACAGTGTGTTGATTGTAAACAGCTAGTCTTCAAGTTGTTTATCTGAGGGGATTTATTCAGTAATTGATTATTACTAATTATTTAATTTAACACTCACAAATTGTTAATATCGGTTGAGCATCGGGCAAGAACAAGGACGGAGGGCAGAACAAATCGAAGGGACGGACGGAGCCAGCATCAGAACAGTCTGACGGTATTAGATGAAGGACGAATAGATGGAAGGACGGGCGTAAGAATCAAGCAGAAGATCGTGCAGGAGGACCAGATCATAAAAGCAGGAAATTAGAGCTGCCAGATCAGGTCGTATGAAAGAAAGGAGGGGGACCAGTAAATTGTAAAGGTGTAATTTGTGGTTTGCAGTAGTGTTTTCAGAGATTCTAAAGGGGAGTTAGATTCAGTAATAGTTAGTGGGGAGAGAGTGCCTTAAAGCTAATACGAAAGTAAATTTATATTATCCCTAGAGCCGTAGTGAAAATAAAATTTTAAAAAATTAAGAAAGAAAGAAAACAATCCCCAGGCTAAAGTACTAACTTAACATCAGAACTGTAACAATTTAAATGTACCCCAGGGAAGTGGTATAATCATTGGTCCTAAATAAACAAACAAATAAATAAATAGTAGGGTTGCACAGATACCAAGTACAGTACTCGGTACAAGTACAAGTACATGTACCGATACTTTTGAGCTCCAAGACTAGACTAAAGAAAAATTCAAAAGTTAGGAGGCAGCTGTCATTTGTAAGGAGCACACGGAGCTCCCGGGATTTGTACATCTCTGTTTTATTGTATGATTTTATTTTTATAGATATAAATAAAGAGATGCACAGATACCAGTTTTGCGAGTACGAGTACTGGTACTTGCCGAGTACTTACAAGTACGAGTACTGATACATTTTTGTTTATTGTCATGTGACAGTTTTTCTAAAACAATACAGACTAATGATTTCAGGACAGTGGTGGAGTGCCAGAGCCAGGTCCCAGCTGCAACCTCTGCAACCCTGGTAGTTCTCATGAAAATGCCAGGTATCTGCACTGGTACTCGAAAAGTATCTGTGCATCCCTAATAAATAGTATCATATTTATTTTAAAAATAAATTAATAAAAAGGGGAATAATGTCTTCCATAAGTGGGTATGCAACCAAGTGCATGTCGTGCGCAATTGAACATGCGCTCGAGGCAGAATGCATCTGCGCTAGATGTGAGCGAGTTGTTTGTTTAGAAGCCCAGATTCTGGATCTAAGCAACAAACTGGCAACACTGAGGAGCATAACAGTCATGGAAAAGAGCCTGGACATAACGCACCAGGCTGTTGTGGAGAAGGGGTCGGAGGAGCAGAATCCCGAGGTGGGGAGCTGGGTCACTGTAAGAAGGCGGGGGAGAGGAAGGAGTGTGAGAGGGGTCAGCCCTGTACTGATACACCCCAACAAATATGCCAGGTTGCGTGATGTCGGGGATATTAGTACAGGGGGGACACTGCTGGAGCAGGACGCCTCCTCTATCCGCAGAGGGAGTGACTGCTCCGGCGAGGACGGGAGCAGGATGGAGGGTCAGGAAAGGCAGATCCTGGTGGTGGGAGACTCCATCATCAGGCGGACTGACAGGGTAATCTGTCATCGTAACCGTGAGCGTTGAACAGTGTGCTGCTTACCAGGGGCGCGAGTTCTACACATTGCGGAACGAATTGATAGATTACCAGATGGGGTTGGGCACGACCCCGTTGTCATGGTGCACATCGACACCAATGACAAAATAGGAGGAAACTGGAGTGTCCTAAAAAAGGAGTTTGGAGACCTAGGTTCTAGGCTGAAGGAAAGGACCTCCATGGTAGTTTTCTCAGCGATACTACTGCTGCCAAAAGCCACTCCAGACAGACAGCGCGAGTTGAGGGAACTTAACAAGTGGCTCCGGAACAGGTGTTGGATTGAGGGCTTTGGTTTCCTGGAGAACTGGGCTGACTTCTCAGTCGGCTACCGGCTCTTCAGCCGAGACGGGCTGCATCTTAATGGGGAAGGTGCAGCATTCCTGGGGGGGAAAATGGTAGAAAGACTGGAGGAGCTTTTAAACTAGATAATGGGGGGGAGGGCATAAAAATACTAATATTAAACTTAAGTAGTGATAACCTTAACATGAATACATATAATAAAGAGGGAAGTAACAAAGGGGCAAATAGTGGGCTCACTCCAGTCACCAGTGCCAAAGCAGTCAATATATAGTAAATCCTATAGCTGAAGATAATATAAGTGATACAGGAATACCAATATCACTTAAACCTTTGTCCAATAACAAGACAGGAATGAAATGCATGTACACAAACGCTAGAAGTCTGGCAAATAAATTAGAAGAGCTTGAACTTATGATATTCGAGGAGGACTTCGATATAGTGGGAATAGCGGAAACCTGGCTAGACAGCGCACATGATTGGGCCACCAACATAGAGGGGTACAACCTGTTCAGAAGGGACAGAGGTTGGAGAAGGGGGGGTGCATTTATGTTAAAAATAATGTAAATATGCATATAAGGGATGACATCACGTCAAAAAGTGGGGAGGACGTGGATTACTTATGGCTGGAACTGGACATGACAGACGATTGTCGCAAACTAATTGTAGGTATTTGTTATAAACCTCCAAATATAGGGGAGGAGGGGGAGGAGGGGGAGGCTCATCTACAGTCTGAAATAGAAATAGCTGGGAGGGAGGGCAAAGTAGTCGTGATGGGCAACTTCAATTACCCGGACATAAATTGGGCAAATGGAATCTCAAGTTCAACAAAGGCGGACCACTTTCTGAACATGTTGCGTGACAATTTGCTGGAGGTCCCAACTAGGAAAAATGCCATCCTAGATTTAATCATTACTAATAATGGAGAGTTAATTGAGGATATTGGTATTGGGGAGACACTGGGAAATAGTGATCACAATGTGATTACTTTCTATATTGGATACAGGAAAGGGAAGCGGGCTGGTAGGACAAGAACCCTTAATTTCAGAAGGGCTAACTTTGATAAACTGCGCCACCTAGTGGGGGACATCAAATGGGAAAATTTATTTCACAAACTGAACTCGGACCAAAAGTGGGAATGTTTTAAAAACACTTTACATATTGCCATTGCCAAATGTATACCGTTGGGTAATAAAAGTAAAAGATCACAAACAAAACCTGTATGGCTGAATAAAAATGTAAAGCATCACATAAAGGAAAAGCGAGTGGCATTTATATAAGATGGAGGCGACGGCATTGGCGTTCCATAACTACAAAGAATGTAATAAAAGATGCAAACTAGCAATACGGGCAGCTAAAATAGAGTGCAAAAAGCATATTGCCACATATTGTAAAAAATAAATAAAGGACGAAAACGGGAAGTTAGTCACAAATGACAAGGAGAGGGCCGAAGTGCTGAACACTTTTTTCTCCTCAGTATACACTCAGGAGGGAAACGGGTTTGACACCTATAATAAAACACAGAGTTCATCACAAAATATAGCCAAGTGGTTGACGGAACCCTGGATACAACAAAGACAGTCTACTTAATGCAAATAAAGCGTTGGGACCGGACAATCTACACCCCAAGATACTTAAAGAACTAAGCGAGGTTATAACTAGACCATTATTCATCATTTTTAAGGACTCTCTAATGACTGGTAGAGTTCCGAGTGACTGGCAGAGGGCTACAGTAGTTCCAATATTTAAAAAGGGGGGAAGATGCCAATCTGGGAATTACCGACTAGTTAGTCTTACATCGGTAGTTTGTAAACTGTTAGAGGGAATGATTAAGGACCACTTAGTAGAATTCGTTCGGGATAATGACAAAATAAATGACAACCAGCATGGGTTTAGGAAAGACCATTCGTGTCAGACTAACCTATTGACTTTTTATGACGGGGGTAAATAGAGATCTGGATGGAGGGAGGTCTGTGGATGTGGTATATCTGGATTTCTCAAAGGCTTTGGATACGGTACCACACAAACGCCTACTATACAAGCTAAGAGCTATGGGCATAGATGGAAGGGTGTGTACATGGATAGAGAACTGGCTAAAGGAACGGGTACAGAGACCCATGCTTTTCCACCTGTTTATTAACGACATCGGGGACGGAGTACACAGCGATATCTCAGTGTTTGCTGACGATACCAAAATTGGGAGGGTAATAGAAACAGACCAAGATAGTGTAACATTGCAGGAGGACCTGGATAAAATAGGGGAGTGGGCAACTATGTGGCAGATGAGGTTTAATGTCGATAAATGCAAAGTTATGCACTTTGGGAGCAAAAATAGCAAAATGGGTTATACAATTATGGGTATGCCGGTAGGGAAGTCGGAAATGGAGAAGACTTGGGAGTCATTGTAGACCATAAACTGAATAATAGATTACAGTGCCAGGTTGCTGTAAGCAAAGCTAGTAGAATCCTGTCCTGCATCAAGAAGGGAATGCTTTGCAGGGATAGGTCTATAATTTTGCCACTTTACACATCAATGGTTCGGCCCCACTTGGAGTATGTGGTGCAGTTTTGGGCACCGGTACACAGAAAGGATGTCCTTGAACTGGAGAAAGTCCAGCGGAGGGCGACCAAACTCATCAAGGGGATGGAGGACTAGAACTATGAGACAAGGCTACTAAATTTAAACATGTTTACATTGGAAGTAAGGAGATTAAGGGGGGACATGATTTTCATGTACAAAATGTTCAATAGTCATAGCAATATTAGCAACAAACTCTTTAAGATTAATTCCGTAACAAAGACTAGAGGACACCACCTAAAAATGGTAGAAAAAAAAATTCAAACACAAGTGGCGAAGGGGGTTCTTCTCAGTTTGAGCGGTTAGGGTCTGGAACTCGCTGCCTCAAGCAGTAATTTCCGCAATTAGTCTGGAATCATTCAAGAAGCTTTTGGACGACTTCCTGAGGGACTGTACTGTACAAGGGTACAGGTATTCTTAAGAATGAGAACACTCATGGACCTATACACACACACACACACACACATACACACAATAGGTTGGACTTGATGGACTTATGTCTTTATTCAACCTCAAAGTCCGTTTTCTATATTTCTCATCTGTATCTTTATATTTCCCTATTTTAAGCTCCAACTCTATGTTTCTCTATTTCAATCTATATCTCTCTGTTTCCCTATCACTCTAACTCTATATGTAGATAGAATTTACTCTATCTAACTCTATCTAACTTTATGTATCTATCTAACTCTATCTAACTCCCTATCATCATATCTCAGTCCATTTTCTATATTTCTCATCACTATCTTTATATTTCCCTATCTTAAGCTCTAACTCTATGTTTCTCTATTTCAATCTATATCTCTCTTTTTCCCTATCTCTCTAACTCTATATGTAGATAGAATCTTACTCTGTCTAACTCTAACTAACGCTATGTATCTATCTAACTCTATCTAACCCCATATCATCATATCTCAGTCCGTTTTCTATATGTCTCATCTCTAGCTTTATATTTCCCTATCTTAAGCTCTATCTTTATGTTTCTCTATCTCAATCTATATCTCAGTGTTTCTCAATCTCTCTAACTCTATATGCAGATAGAATTTAACTCTATCTTACTCTATCTAACTATTTCTAACTCTAGTTATCTTTTAAACTCCATGTAACTCCATATCTTCATATCTCAGTCCGTTTTCTATATTTCTCATCACTATCTTGATATTTCACTATCTTAAGCTCTAACTCTATGTTTCTCTATTTCAATCTATATCTCTCTGTTTCCGTATCTCTCTAACTCTATATGTATCTTACTCTATCTAACTCAATCTAACGCTATATAACACTATGTATCTATCTAACTCTATCTAACTACATATCTCAGTCCGTTTTCTATATTTCTCATCACTATCTTGATATTTCACTATCTTAAGCTCTAACTCTATGTTTCTCTATTTCAATCTATATCTCTCTGTTTCCGTATCTCTCTAACTCTATATGTATCTTACTCTATCTAACTCAATCTAACGCTATATAACACTATGTATCTATCTAACTCTATCTAACTACATATCTCAGTCCGTTTTCTATATTTCTCTTTATCTTTATGTTTCCCTATCTTAAGCTCTAACTTTATGGTTCTCTATCTCAATCTATATCTCTCTGTTTCTCTATCTCTCTAACTCTATATCTAGATAGAATCTTACTCTAACTTACTCTTTCCCTGACAGCTTCATGGCAGGGATGGCCCCACCTCCCTACCAATCTGATAGGACGTTTAACTCATAAATCTTAGCACCCCCCAGTCCTCAGCATTCCTCTTTTTTCCTCCTCCTACTACTGATGGAGGTGGGGAGTTGCCTACCTGGCGAAGGTAAAGCCTCTGGCCGTCCACCCTGGTCCGCACGGTCGGGTGTAGTCCTCAGGTTTCGCCTAAAGGGCCATGATGGGGGAGGCTCGCTGCTGGTCCCCGAGGCGGCGGGAGTTGCCCAGTAACACTGATTTCATTAGGGTTGTATGCTGTCCCCCTGTTCCGGCGGTTGTTGGAACGCAGGCTGCGCTCCATGGGGCTCCGGATGTGCCTCCGCCCCCTTTTTGGGCCGCAATGTGGAACTCCCTGACGGCCGCTGACGTTTTGCGCCGGCCGAAGGGGAGGGGCTGTGCTGGCGTCTTTTTACTGCAGCATGTACCGAGGGCTGCCGCCGTTCAGTCTCATGCTGTGGAGAGCTGCTGTCTGTGGTCCTATGCTGCCTGGTGCCTACTGTCTGCCTTCAGGTATGTGATGGTTATCTTTTGGAATAGGGGACTGTGTGTACAATAGTTGCTGACTGTATGTGTATTCCTTAGAATGCCTTCAGACTTGCCAACCCCTACTAAAGACCAGCGCGTACAGAGAAGGTAAGCGACTGCCCACGTATCTGTTTTGGTGCATTTTTTGCTGCTGCAAACTGTGGAAACTTTTTTGGCTTTTTTTGTTATTAGCCGTTCCGGATCGGGCAGAGACGCCAGAGCTCGGCCTGGCTATCATCACTCCTCATCCTCTTCCAGACATCGGTCTCCGTCTGCGGACAGATACGCCTCCACTGGGAGGTCCCATGCGTCCCGGGCCGGTGTACACCCACGTTCCTCTGCTACTAATGAGCCTTCCGGAAGTCGTCATCAGCGGGTGGATCAGTGCTGCACATGTCAGCAGGAAGCTCTGCCAGGTAAAACAGCTTTGCATTCCAGGAGTTGTTACAGGACCTTGCCTCTACTTCCCAGTCGGTACCACAACAGGCAGCTGTGGCTACAGTGTCCGCTACCAGACCTCCTGTGGGTAACCCCTCTACTGGAGCCCCGGATAATTCTTGTGCCTCAGCCTCTGAACATTCCTCAGAAGATGAGGAGGGTCTATCGGGTGTCTTTGACTTTACTATGGTCCAGCCATTCATCAAAGCAGTGAAGCAAGCTCTTTTCTGGGAAGATGAGGTGGCAGAGCCAGATAAGAAGAGAAGGTTCTTCAAACACATCAGGAAGGAAGCAGGTACCTTCCCTTTCTTTGTGGAGATAAAAGATATTATATTCCATGAATGGGAGCAGGTGGATCGGAAATTGACCCTGTGGAATCGCTTCTCCAAACTCTACCCTTTCAAAAAGGAAGAGGTGAAGTACCTGGATGAGTCTCCAGTGGTGGATGTGGCCTTAATGAGGCTGGCACGGCACGGGACGCTGCCATTGGACGATGCGGTCTCCTTTAGAGATGTTTTGGACCGACGCATCGATCTTGACTTGAAGAAAATATACCTGGCGGCGGGTGGCGGCTGTAAACGTAACGTAACGCTGAGGACTGGGGGGTGCTAAGATTTATGAGTTAAACGTCCTATCAGATTGGTAGGGAGGCGGGGCCATCCCATTTGTGTGCTGCCATGGAGCTAGTCAGGAAAGGAAAATTGCGGTAAGTATGAAATACAATTTTCCTGGTATCTAACTCTATCTAACTCCATATCATCATATCTCAGTCCGTTTTCTACATTTCTCATGTCAATCTTTCTCATGTCAATCTTTATATTCCCCTATCTTAAGCTCCAACTCTATGTTTCTCAAATTTCAATCTATATCTCTCTGTTTCTCTATCTCTCTAACTCTATATGTAGATAGAATCTAACTCTATCTTACTCTATCTAACTATCTATGGGTGGAATCTAAACACCTTTAGAGTGTGTACACACCCAGCAGGTGTGTTGTGCAAAGCCAAGCATGAATTACAAGGTGATGTTGTGTAAATTAGCTCTATGTTGTGTTGCTTGCGTTGATGAATGCAGGAATGTAAATGCATGAGCTAACCATTTTTGTCTAAACTGTGAAGCAGCATTATATATGCATCATGTGCATGATTTTTCCATATATGGCATTAGTGGAAATATGCTTTTAGAGACTTTTTGGTTGATGAATACGTTTTGCTGTGTGAAAATCACACGCACCTGGTGCGTGCGTGTGTTTAGGTTAGTAAATCACCCCCCATATCTCAGTCCGTTTTCTATGTTTCTCATCTCTGTCTTTATATTTCCCTATCTTATGCTAGAGCATAAGATGTTTCTCTATTTCAATCTATATCTCTCTGTTTCTCTTTCTCGCTAACTCTATTTCTAGATCAAATTTAACTCTATCTTACTCTATCTAACTCTATGTACCGTATTTTTCGCTCCATAAGACGCACTTTTTTCCCCCCAAAAGGAGGGGGGAAAAGTGCCTGCGTCTTATGGAGCGAATCCCGACGCCCGAGACATGCAGTTTCGGGCGCCGGGCGAGTAGTAGGAGCCACGGCTCGTTTAATACGAGTGATCTCGTTAGATCACTCGTATTAAAGCCGAGCAGCGGCGGCGGCGATCGAGTTCAGCAGCAGGAGCCACTCTAATGAGATCACTCGTATTAAAGCCGAGCAGCGGCGGCGGCGATCGAGTTCAGCAGCAGGAGCCACTCTAATGAGATCACTCGTATTAAAACCGAGCACTCGTATTAAAACCGACGATCGAGATAACCATAGAGCAGACGAAGAATAGACGTTCTTCGCTTGCTCTGTGTCATCACTGAGACCGTGGCGCTGTAATCACAGCGCCACCTGTCTCAGCGGTCACTAACTGCAGCTTCTGTCACAGCTTCTGTCATAGAAGCTGTGACAGAAGCTACAGTCTCGAGTGCTCCATATGGCGCGCCGGACCTCCCTGCATCCTATGGTCCGGTGCGTCTTATGGACCGCAAAATACGGTAACTCCATATCATCATATCTCGGTCCGTTTTCTATATTTCTCATCACTATCTTTATATTTCCCTATTTTAAGCTCTAACTCTATGTTTCTCTATTTCAATCTATATTTATCTGTTTCACTTTCTCTCTAACTCTATATGTAGATAGAATCTTGCTCTATCTAACTCTACCTAACTATATATCATCATATCTCAGTCCGCTTTCTATATTTCCCATCTCTGTCTTTATATTTCCCTATCTTATGCTCTACCTCTATGTTTCTCTATTTCAATCTATATCTCTCTGTTTCTCTTTCTCGCTAACTCTATTTCTAGATAAAATGTAACTCTATCTTACTCTATCTAACTCTATCTAACTCCATATCATCATCTCTCAGTCCGTTTTCTACATTTCTCATGCCAATCTTTATATTTCCCTATCTTAAGCTCCAACTATATGTTTCTCTATTTCAATCTATATCTCTCTGTTTCTCTAACTCTATATGTAGATATAATCTTACTCTATCTATCTCCAAATCAACATATCTCAGTCCGTTTTCTATATTTCTCATCTTTATCTTTATATTTCACTATGTTAAGCTCTAACTTTAAGTTTCTCTATCTCAATCTATATCTCTGTTTCTATTTCTCTCTAACTCTATATCTAGATAGAATCTTACTCTATCTTACTCGTAGGGGGCTCAGGCTTCCGCCATAAGGCTGGGATACAGGCCCGGGCTGCGTTGATGAGATGGCGTATCAGGGAGCGCTTGTAGGCTTTTAGGGAGATGGCAGTGTGGTGTAATAGGAAGAGAGCTGGATCACGTGGTAACGTGGTGTCCGTAAATCGTTGGGTAGTGGCATGGACTTGGTCCCAAAAAGCTTGTAGGCTCGGACATGACCGAAATATGTGCAGTATATCTGCGGATGGGGCGTTACACCGCCAACAAGTGGCTGGTGTTTGTGGGAACATGGAGTGGAGAGCCCTGGGTGTCCTGTACCACCTGGTGACTAGTTTGCACCCTGCCTCCTGGTATTTGTTGCTAATGGATGATTGATAGGATAGTGTGAGCAGTTTCCTGCCGTCTTCTGGGCCCAGGTGGATCCCGAGATCCTCCTCCCATCTCTGTAAGAACCATGGGGTGTCGGTAGAGGAGCTAGCTAAGAGAAGCTTGTAACAAAATGAGAGAACATGACGTGCCTGGCCTTCTAGGTTGCTTTCGTGTTCGAATGGGGTCAGGTGCTCGAGAGAATTGTGAGGGAGGCGGGAGAGATCGCAGGAAGTGGGTAAGTTGCATGGTCCTCCATGGGTCCAGGGGTAAAGGGCCCTGCTGGGAGGTCACCGTGAACCCCAAGGGCCAGGAGGTGCCGGTCAAGAAGGGGAGCGTTCTGAATCTACCCAGGGCGCCAAGTGCTTGGAAACGAGCGTCTCCCAGTCCAGGTGGAAAAGCCGGGTTACCCAATATTGGGGTCATAGGTGAGGGGGAGGGGGAGAGGGAGTGAGCAGCGAAGGCGGCTCTAGCCACCCTGAGAGTAGGCATGATCGTGGGATGGGAGCAAACTGCTGGGGGCAAGGGGGAAGTGCACCAGGGAAGTCCCGGGAGTGGTACCGTAGAGAAGGTTTGTTCCAGACCGGTCCACAGTTTCGAGGTTTGGTGTCGGCACCAGTCTATAACTCGGGTTAGGTAAACCGCGGTTTAATATAGGCGGATATCAAGTAGGCCCATCCCCCCAGATTGTTTGGGTCTTCGTAGTATGTCGTATTGGAGTCTGGGGGGCTTGTTCGCCCATACGAAAGAGATGAAAAGCGTTCTCAGTTTACGGAAGAAGGACGGGGGAATCGCGATCGGGAGGGCTTGAAGTGGGTAAAGGAGGCGGGGGAGGATAGATTGTTTGAGTATATTACACTGGCCCATCCAAGAGAAGGTGCCCGCAGACCAGGCTTTGAGGACAGAGGTGATAGTGGCTAATAACGGAGGAAAATTCAAAGAAAAAGTTTGGGAGAGGTTTACAAATTTTTTGCGAAGAGCTTCGTGTCCGCATTCAATAGTGAGATGGGCCTGTAGCTAGGGCATAGAGAGGGGTCTTTGACCTCCTTGGGATTGACCTGATATGGGCGTGAAGTGATTCCGGCTGGATAGGGGTTCCGGTTAGGAGGGAGTTGAGAGCTGATAAGAACGGAGTGGATAGGAGGGGGAGGAATTGCTTGTAGTAGGTGAGGGTGAATCCGTCAGGGCCGGGAGCTTTACCGGATTGGGTGGATTTGATGGCAGAAGCAAGTTCGGTGCGGGTAATCGGGGATTCCAGAAGAGAAAGAACGGATGGATCAAGGGAGGGCATGCCAGAGTCAGCTATATAAGCGGCTATGCGGGAGGATCGGGCGCGAGCGAGTTCGGGGGGGTGTTGGGCGAGAAATTGTATAATGACGAGTAATAGTCGCTGAAGGCTGTGGCTATGTCAGTAGGTGTAGTGGCCGGGTGACAGTTGGGATGAAGGTCCGGGCATGGCGTTTGCGGAGTGCTCTTGCTAAGTATTTGCCACATTGATTGCCATACTCATAGAACGTTCGTCTACATTTAGTGAGGGAAGCTTTAACTTTTGTGAGGCAGTGGATATGGAGTTGCTCTGGCAGCGAGCGCAGTTGGGCCTACAGTGTTCTGTCTACCTTGGCCTTGTGTTGCGACTCTAGATGGTGGATCTGGGTCAAGAGTGCCGTGATCTGGGCCAGCCGCTGTCACTTGAGGCGAGCGCCATGGGCTAAAAGTGTGCCCCGAATCGTCGCCTTATGTGCCTCCTAAATCACGTAGGGGGATATGTCAGGGGTGGTATTCTCTGCAAAGAAGAACCGGAGGTCGCGTTCGATGGAGGCTGATATGCCCGGGTCCTGCAATAAGGACTCATTCAGTCTCCATCGCCACGGGCCTGGGGGGGACCTATCAGGGAGAATGTGAGTAGGACAGGGGCATGGTCTGAAAAGGCAATGTTCCCGATGTCGGTGGAGTGGACTCGGGGGAGCTGACTGTGGTACACTAAGAAAAAGTCGATACGAGTATAGCGCTGGTGTAGATGGGAGAAGAAGGTGTAGTCTCGCGAAGTGGGGTGCTGGATACGCCAAGCATCCACCACTTGGTGGTCAAAAAAGCATTTCTTGATACGGCTCAGTTTGTTGAAGGAGAGATGGGAGGAGGAGGCGGAGGAATCTAGGCTCGGATCCAAGACAAGGTTAAAGTCCCCTCCGTGGATAAGGAGGCCTTCCCTAATGTCAGACATTGCTCGAGTCAGGAAGGAGATCTGGTCGTGGTTAGGCAGGTAGAGATTGGCTAGGGTAACGGTTTGAGTTCCCACCGTGCCTTTAACAAACAGTATACGTCCCTCTTCCCCGGAGAGTTCATCTATCAGGAGCCAAGGTAGCGAGCGGGAGAGGATTATGCTCACTCCCCTAGAGCGTTTATCCAGGGAGGTGCTATGATATACATTTGTGTATCGCCTGTCGCCTAGACGGGGGTATCTGGCCAGTTTTAAAGTGGGTTTCTTGGAGTAGCGCTACGTCAATTCGTTGGCGATGGAGATCTCGGAGGATCATGGTGTGTTTTTCCGGGATATTCAGAACCTTGGTGTTGAGGGAGAGGACCCTGAGACGTGACATCCTCCGTGAGGCAGAGTTGACGGAAGGGGGAGGAAGGAAGGGGAAAGAAGAAGAGAGATCAGGGGGGTCGGAAGAGGCGGGAGTCACCGAATCCTATGTGGGGTACAGTGGTGGGCTATGGGCAGCACATGCAAAGAAAAGGGAGATCCCTGAGTAAATAAGGGTCAGGAGAGAGATGCAACTGTCTGGGCACCAGGGAACGTCTGAGGGGGAGGGACCCAGCCGGGTCTACTTCCCACACGAGGTGACATCCCTTAAGGTGTCTAGGGGACTAGAGTGGCAACAACAACAACTAATAAACAAAGTGAAAACAGTGAACAATGAACAACAGCGGGAGGGCAACCCCCGAATTACCGTGGGGTCGTTCATGGAGACCCGGGGCCAGCTGCTACCTGGCGAGGGAGCGGATCGTTACCTCCAGTTTCTCTATGGATGATCAGCTGGGCTGCGGTCGGCCTCCATGAAGGACAAACGGCAGGGGGGAAGTCCCAGATCTCCAATGTCGTCCCGCTGCGGAATTCCCGGAAGGGCGCCAGAATAAGGGGCCCAAAGGAGCTGCAAATGAAAGCATAGAGGTTAACAGCAACAAGGGTAATGCAATTCAGCGTAAACAAAGAGCGTCTGAGTACCGCATGAGGGCGGTGAACCTAGTATACTGAGCCGTCCAGAGGGGTCAAGGGTCAGTGGGTATCATGGCCAGGCGGGAGGGTTGGGGAGGTAAATAGGGTAGGGCGGGAGAATGGGGATACCACCTGGTCGGTGATGCTGTCAGCAGCAGCTTGATCGACCCCTCTGGAGGGCTGAAGATGAGAAATGTCTCTGTGTCACTTAGTAAAGCAAGCAGATTATCGAGCATGCGAACCGGGGTGGATGGCCGAACCGGAGGTATCAGGGGGATGGGGGAGCGTCTTTGGATACAGTGTCTGCCTGTGAACGAGCTGCGATGACATCAGGGGGAACCACGGTCCGGTCCAAAGAGATACGAGAGTCGCAGCAGAGGTCCGGTGGGGAGGGCCCTAGCCCGCCTGATTGTCCCTGAGTTGAGACGATACTGGTAGCGGGATCAAACCACAAGAGAAGGTGCAATGGCCTTGGTAGCAGGGCAGGTAAGTATAGTTCTGATACGGAGCTCCGGGGTAATACAGCGCCCGTGTTCAAGCCGGGAATTTAGGGTTCGTTGGATGAGGGTGCCAGTCGCGGTGCCCTAGGTCTACCTGTGGTGGTGCTGCGTCGGCGACGCCTCTGGGGTAGAGGGCGGTTGTCAAAGTCCAGGTCGGGGCCCAGCCAGTCCGGGATCTCCACCGGGGGCACTTCCAGGAAGGAAAAGAGGTCTCCAAGTTGGGCCGGGAGACGCAGGATAAAGTTGTGTCCATTCCGGCGGACGTTAAAGCTGAAGGGGTAGCCCCAGGTGTATAGGCCTCCGGCCCGCCGGACCTCAGAGAGAAGGCCTCCAGATGAAGCATCCTCATCATCTGGAGTGTGCGGCGGGACAAATCCAGGAGGATACTGACCTCTGCGCCATCGAAGGAGATGCTGCCCTTCTGCCAGGCCTTGCGTAGGATGTCCTCCTTCTCCATGAAAAAATGGACGCGGCAAAGAACGTCTCGGGGCCTCGTGTCACCGTCTGATCGGGGACCCCCCACCCGGTGCACCCTATCGATCTCCAAGGGTGAATCCGGGGCCTTGTCTAAGACCATATTGAGGATGGCGGTCACCGTAGGACCTCCGGTCCTGGTGGCCTCTGGGAGCCCCAGGAGCTTAACGTTATTCCGACGTGACCTGTTTTCCAGGTCATCGTGGGCTAGTAGCAAGGTGGAAAGTTGCCTGTCGTAGGAGGCCTGCAGCGTTTCCAGGTGGTCTAGACGATGAGTCAGGTGGGTCTGATCCGTGGATAGGGTAGAGACCTTGGTATCCAGATGGGAGACTGTTGTGTGGATGCCGGCTATTTCCCGCTTCAGTGTGGTCTCCATCTTTGTGACCATGGCGGCCATGTCCTGCCTCGTGGGGAGAAGGAGGAGTATGTCGGAGATCTCACTGGTTGAAAGGGGATGTGCGGCACCCGAGGGTAACGGTGAGGAAGGGGTGAGTGGAAACACCAGTTCCTCAATCAGGCTGAGGGTAGGGCAGAGGAGAAATCGAGGCCGAGGCTCCACAGTGCAAACGTGAAGTGGTTTTGGAGGAGCTGCCATTGTGGTTTTGGAGGAGCTGCGTGTCGAGGCGGCCGGGGTAGTGAGATATCGCTACAGAGACGTCTGAGGGTGCTCGTTGCTGGAGCGCGATTTAGTCTTCGTCGACATCAAAATCGGTGGTATAGGATGACAAGATCAACTGATAAGTCCCAGGCAGTTGCAGAGCTCAAGCAAGGCACTTCTTCATGCCGCCATAGCCAAGCCACGCCCCCATCTAATTCTAATTCTATCTAACTCTATCTAACTCCATATCATCATATCTCAGTCAGTTGTCTAAATTTCTCATCTCAATCTTTATATATCCCTATCTTAAGCTCTAACTCTTTTTTTCTATTTCAATCTATATCTCTCTGTTTCTCTATCTCTATATGTAGATAGAATCTAACTCTGTCTTACTCTATCTAACTCTATCTAACTATTTGTAACTCTAGTTATCTTTTAAACTCCATGTACTCCATGTAACTCCATATCATCATATCTCAGTCCGCTTTCTATATTTCTCATCACTATCTTGATATTCAACTATCTTAAGCTCTAACTCTATAGTTCTCTATCTCAATCTATATATCTCTGTTTCTCTATCTCTCTAACTCTATATGTAGATAGAATCTAATTCTATCTAACTCTATCTAATTCCATATGATGATTTGGAATTAGATATATATCTCAGTCCATTTTCTACATTTCTCATCTCAATCTTTATGTTTCCCTATATTAAGCTCCAACTCAATGCTTCTCTATTTCAATCTATATCTCTCTGTTTCTCTTTCTCTCTAACTCTATATGTAGATAGAATCTTACTCTATCTTACTCTATCTATCAATATCTAACTCTATCTAACTCCATATCATCATATCTCAGTTTGTTTTTTGCATTTCTCATCTCAATCTTTACATTTCCCTATCTTAAGCTCTAACTCTATGTTACTCTATTTCAATCTATATCTCTCTGTTTCTCTTTCTCTCTAACTCTATATGTATATAGAATCTTACTCTATCTTACCCTATCTAACTCCATATCATCATATCTAAGTCCGTTTTCTACATTTATCATCCCAATCTTTATATTTCCCTATCTTATGCTCCAACTCAATGTTTCTTAATCTCAATCTATATCTCTCTGTTTCTCTTCCTCTCTAACTCTATATGTAGATAGAATCTTACTCTATCTTACTCTATTTAACTCTATCTAACTGCATATCATCATATCTTAGTCGGTTTTCTGCATTTCCCATCTCAATCTTTACATTTCCCTCTCTTAAGCTCCAACTCA
>NW_017307743.1:45140-45810 GCF_000935625.1 Nanorana parkeri
GTAGAAAACGGACCGAGATATGATGATATCTATCTAACTCTTTCTAACTCTATCTAACTCCATTTCAATCTATATCTCTCTGTTTCTCTTTCTCTCTAACTCTATATGTAGATAGAATCTTTCTCTATCTTACTCTATCTATCTCTATCTTACTCTATCTAACTCTATCTAACTCCATATCATCATATCTCAGTCCGTTTTCTATCATTCTCATCACTATATATCACTTATATTTCCCAATCTTATGCTCCAACTCAATGTTTCTCAATTTCAATCTATATCTCTATGTTTCCTTTTCTCTCTAACTTTATATGTATATAGAATCTTACTCTATCTTACTCTATCTAACTCCATATCATCATATCTCAGTCTGTTTTAGGCATTTCTCATCTCAATCTTTATATTTCCCTTTCTAGCTCCATATAATAATATCTCAGTACGTTTTCTATATTTTTCATCACTATCTTTACATTTCACTATCTTAAGTTCTAACTCTATGTTTCTCTATTTCAATCTATATCTCTCTGATACTCTTTCTCTCTAACTCTATATGTATATAGAATCTTACTGTATCTAACTCTATCTAACTCTATCTAACTCTATCTAACTCCATATCATCATATCCCGGCCCGTTTTCTGTAATTCTCATCTCAATCTTTACATTTCACTA
>NW_017307743.1:46458-46740 GCF_000935625.1 Nanorana parkeri
GTGGTGTGTTTATAAGGTTAGTAAATCAACCCCTATATGTAGATAGAATCAGACTCTATGTTACTCTATATAACTCTATCTAACTCCATATCATCATATCTCAGTCCGTTTTCTACATTTCTCATCACAATCTTTATATTTCCCTATCTTAAGCTCCAACTCTATGTTACTCTATTTCAATCTATATCTCTCTGTTTCTCTTTCTCTCTAACTCTATATGTGGATAGAATCTTACTCTATCTTACTCTATGTAACTCTATCTAACTCAATATCAACATATTT
>NW_017307743.1:47034-51495 GCF_000935625.1 Nanorana parkeri
GTTTCTCTATTTCAATATATATCTCTTTGTATCTCTTTCTCTCTAACTCTATATGTATATAGAATCTTACTCTATCTTACTCTATTTAACTCTATCTAACTCCATATCATCATATCTCAGTCCGTTTTCTATATTTCTCATCACTATCTTTATATTTCCCTATCTTAAGCTCTAACTCTATGTTACTCTATTTCAATCTATACCTCTCTGTTTCTCTTTCTCTCTAACTCTATATGTAGATAGAATCTTACTCTATCTTACTCTATCTAACTCTATCTAACTCCATATCATCATATCTCAGTCCGTTTTCTACATTTCTCATCTCAATCGTTATATATCCCTATCTTAAGCTCTAACTCTATGTTACTCTATTTCAATCAATATCTCTATGTTTCTCTCTCTCTCTAACACTATATGTAGATAGAATCTTACTCTTTCTTACTCTATCTAACTCTATATAACTCTATCTAACTCCATATAATAATATCTCAGTCCGTTTTCTATATTTTTCATCACTATCTTTATATTTCACTATCTTAAGCTCTAACTCTATGTTTCTCTATCTCAATCTATATATCTGTTTCTCTTTCTCTCTAATTATTCCTCCTGAATGGCGATCCTGTTTGATGTTTTTATCCTTCTGGGCGGGCACAGAAAATTCTCTGTAGCCAATAGGTGCTTGTGAGTCATCCTTTGCAGTCTATGTTTGAAGTCTGGATCGTTTACTTTGGGTCCAAAGGTTGAGGCATTCAGACCCTGAATGTTCCAGCTACTGATTGTTAGTGATGTCATTTTGTGTTGTTATACCTTGTAATGAGCAATATACATGGGGCAACCAGGTTGTGGATAGTTGTCATTATATTACATTATGAGTTCAATTCACATTAATTTGTTGTATAGTGTGCTGAGGAGGGACCGTATCTCCTCCATGTCTCTGCTCTGTGGAGGTCTTGATGTCCATCTTGGGGCGGGTGGTTTCCACCATTCCTGCCATCTGCTTTGTCCTGTTCTTGAGTTAAATGTTTTGTTCTTGTCTTGGTTTATTGGTGCGGTTTGAGGTCTTCTTGTGGTTGTTGTTGTTGTGTTAGTTTGGGTTTGGTTTGTGCCGGGTTCGGGGATATGGGTTCTGTTCAGTACAATGTCTTTAAATTCTCTTGCCAGGTGACTTACCCCTTGTTTGTTGAGGTGTTTGTTATCGTAGAGGTGTTCAGGGGTTATTGAAGGATGTTGGGCCATATGAATGTTGGGCTTTGAGCTAGTTTTAGCTGCCAGTTCTGTGTTGATGTTCTGGATGATATGGTTCGGTATGTCCTTCCTTGGAAGTAGGCAGGATAGAATTAATGTGGAGTGGGGGAATTTTTGCTGTGCAGTCTCTGTTAGTTGTGACAGTTTGTCTGCAATGCCTGTGTGTATTTGTTTGGGGTTCATGATTGGTGAGGACTTCCACTGTCTCTGCGCCTCTCTCTCTGCGCCTCTCTCTCTCTGCGCCTCTCTCTCTGCGCCTATCTCTCTCTGCTCCTCTCTCTCTCTATGCTACTCTCTCTCTGCGCCTCTCTCTCTCTGTGCCTATCTGCGCCTCTCTCTCTGCGCCTCTCTCTCTGGCTCTCTCTGCCTCTCTCTCTCTCCCTGCGCCTCTCTCTCCCTGTGCCTCTCTCTCTGCGCCTCTCTCTCTCTGCCTCTCTCTCTCTGCCTCTCTGTATGTGCCTCTCTCTCTGTGCCTCTCTCTCCCTGTGCCTCACTCTCTCTGCACCTCTCTCTCTCTGCACCTCTCTCTCTCCGCCCCTCTCTCTCTGTGCCTCTCTCTCTCTCTGCGCCTCTCTCTGCACCACTCTATCTCTCTGAGCCTCTCTCTCTCTGCGCCTCTTTCTCTGCGCTTCTCTCTCTGCACCTCTCTCGCTCTGCACCTCTCTCTCCCTGTGCCACTCTCTCTGCGCCTCTCCCTCTCTCTCTGCGCCTCTCCCTCTCTCTCTGCGCCTCTCTCTCTCTGCGCCTCTCTCTGCCTCTCTCTCTCTGCCCCTCTATCTGCGCCTCTCCCTCTCTCTCGGTGCCTCTCTCTCCGACCTCTCTCTGCACCTCTCTCTCTGCGCCCCTCTCTCTGCGCCTCTCTCTCTGCGCCTCTCTCTCTGCGCCTCTCTCTCTGTGCCTCTCTCTGCCTCTCTCTCTCTGCCTCTCTCTCTCTCTGCCTCTCTCTCTCCCTGCACCTCTCTCTCTCCGCCCCTCTCTCTCCGCCCCTCTCTCTCCGCCCCTCTCTCTCTGCGCCTCTCTCTCTCTGCGCCTCTCTCTCTCTGCGCCTCTCTCTCTTCGACTCTCTCTCTCTGCGACTCTCTCTCTCTGCGCCTCTCTCTCTGCGCCTCTCTCTGCACCTCTCTCTCTCTGCGCCTCTCTCTCTCTGCGCCTCTCTCTCTCTGCGCCTCTCTCTCTCTGCGCCCCTCTCTCTCTGCCTCTCTCTCTGCCTCCCTCTGCCTCTCTCTGCCGCTCTCTCTCCCTGCACCTCTCTCTGCGCCTCTCTCTCTCTCTGCGCCTCTCTCTCATTGCCACTCTCTCTGCACCATTCTCTCTGTGCCTCTCTCTCTGCGCCTCTCTCTCTCTGCACCACTCTCTCTCTGCGCCTCACTCTCATTGCCACTCTCTCTGCACCATTCTCTCTGTGCCTCTCTCTCTGCACCTCTCTCTCTCTGCACCACTCTCTCTCTGCCTCTCTCTCTGCGCCTCTCTCTCTGCGCCTCTCTCTCTGCACCTCTCTCTGCGCCTCTCTCTCTGCGCCTCTCCCTCTCTGCGCCTCTCTCTCTCTGCACCACTCTCTCTCTGCGCCTCACTCTCATTGCCACTCTCTCTGCACCATTCTCTCTGTGCCTCTCTCTCTGCACCTCTCTCTCTGCACCTCTCTCTCTGTGCCTCTCTCTCTCTGCACCTCTCTCTCTCTGCGCCTCTCTCTCTCTGCGCCTCTCTTTTCTTTCTCTCTCTCTCTCTCTGCGCCTCTCTCTCCGCACCTCCTTTTTTCTCTGTGCCTCTCTTTTCTCTCTCTCTCTGCACCTCTCTTTTCTCTCTAAAAGAAGAAATAATGTCACCAGCACACCATAGTAGTGAAGTAATAATCCATTTAATGGCACATTGCCATTCGATGCAAGCGCTTTCGGGGCCTCTGGGGGTCCCCTTCATCAGGCTCAGAATGACACATCACTTACAGAATCATAAAGTTTATATAGACAATAAACTGTGAAATACAAACAGGCACCTCCCATGGAAACAGTGTCATCACTGAACACATTCCCGCCATAAGAGATTCAAAAATCAACTGACCTGCGGCAATTCAGATGCATCACGGTGCAAAACAGAAACCGGGCCGTTGATTACCGAAGGCACGGGTGGTCGTCAAGGCAACCACGTTGGCTATAAGAAAATGTGAACATTCTTTAAAAAACAGGGGAAAAAAGACTGTCTATCTTTGATTGTAGAAAAACGGGTACAGTGATAAACCCAATCGTCACATGAACAGTCACAGCAGCAAGTAAACAATGTGTACGGCTACAAATGAAACAGTGAATAGCTGTAATATTGTGCAACACAGATCCAAATCAATTGTTATTTTGCATATTTGTATTAAAGCCTTTACATATTATAGCTACTGTAATTGCCACATTGCCACATTGAACATACGGATCAGCAATGATTCAAAACCCATACACTGCATAACAGGTGTTTCTTATATTTCGATATTATAATTAGAGGGTATCCAAGTAGAAGTATAAACCTGGAATATCCCATTGCGGAAAGAGACTAAATAACTTCTGCGCTATTTTACTCCTTGAAGTTGTTCTTGTCTTGGTTCATTGGTGCGGTTTGAGGTCTTGTGGTTGTTGTTGTTGTGTTAGTTTGGGTTTGGTTTGTGCCGGGTTCGGGGATATGGGTTCTGTTCAGTACAATGTCTTTAAATTCTCTTGCCAGGTGACTCACCCCTTGTTTGTTGAGGTGTTTGGTATCGTAGAGGTGTTCTGGGGTTATTGAAGGATGTTGGGCCAGGTGAATGTTGGGCTTTGAGCTAGTTTTAGCCGCCAGTTCTGTGTTGACGTTCTGGATGATATGGTTCGGTATGTCCTTCCTTGGAAATAGGCAGGATAGAATTAATTTGGAGTGGGGGAATTTTTGCTGTGCAGTCTCTGTTAGTTGTGACAGTTTGTCTGCAATGCAGACAAACTGTTGTGTCTGGATGTTGTTCGTACCTGTGTGTATTTGTTTGGGGTTCATGATTGGTGAGGACTTCCACTGTCTCTGCGCCTTTCTCTCTGCGCCTCTCTCTCTGCGCCTCTCTCTCTCTGCGCCTCTCTCTCTGCGCCTATCTCTCTCTGCTCCTCTCTCTCTATGCTACTCTCTCTGCGCCTCTCTCTCTCTGCGCCTCTCTCTCTGGCTCTCTCTGCCTCTCTCTCCCTGCGCCTCTCTCTACCTGCGCCTCTCTCTCTGCGC
>NW_017307743.1:54668-59868 GCF_000935625.1 Nanorana parkeri
CCCCTCTCTCTCTGCGCCTCTCTCTCTGAGCCTCTCTCTCTCTCTGCGCCTCTCTCTCTCTGCCTCTCTCTCTGCCTCTCTCTCTCCCTGCACCTCTCTCGCTCTGCACCTCTCTCTCCCTGCGCCTCTCTCTCTGCGCCTCTCTCTCTGCACCTCTCCCTCTCTCTCTGTGCCTCTCTCTCTGCGCCTCTCTATCTCTGCCTCTCTCTCTTTGCCCCTCTCTCTCTTGTGCCTCTCTCTCTGCGCCTCTCTCTCTGTGCCTCTCTCTCTCCGACCTCTCTCTGCGCCTCTCTCTTCGCCTCTCTCTCTGCGCCGCTCTCTGCGACTCTCTCTCTCTGCGCCTCTCTCTATCACATTCCACATTCCACAAAGAGATGCTTTGACTGTGATCTTTTATTGCCCAGTCCGAGGGATATTGCAACATATCTCTGCTAAGCCTTTTATGGCTGTCGTAAATAAAGGCAAAGCACTAGGCCCTCCATATATTACGAGTGGACATCTTATATCAACAATCAGGTCTGGAGAGGGGGTGACCCCGGGGACCCTCGCATTCTCTCTAAAAGTCATAAAACCTGAGGTTGAAAATCAAGTTACATTTTTTATACTTTGGAATTTGGGCGTTGATAGGTAAACAAAAGGTTCATCCTCCGCCCGTTTGCCCGCCCACTCCTGCCTAGGGGCTGGCTCCGGGACACCCTCCAAAAGGGTCTTATAAAATACTCTGTGTTGGCAACTAGAGTGGCTCTTGTTTTAAACATCCTCGAGGAACTAGAAGTCTGAACATTGTAGAAGAGTTCCCCTTTAATCTTTGGACATTATCTGCTGGAATTTAGCTTGAATGAGAGCCCGGCAGACTTCCACTTTGCTTCTTGAACTCTGAACTCTGTCAGAACTCACAATTCCAGGACTGTTGAGTATTCTTCTTTTATTCCCTGTGATTTTGCTGTTGTATATATATTGTGTCTCTTTTTATTAAATCTTTTTCTGTATATTTTCTGCACCGTTTCTTTTATTAAAGGACGATATTAAAAATCGTTAAGCTTATCTCTAGGCTCTAAATACGAAGTTAAAGTATCCTTGCTCTTTGAAGAGCACTACTGTATAGTGAATCCTGTCATATTCCTGTCTGAGAGGACAGCGCTATCACAGGCATTGTTTAAGCGTTTTGAATAGTTGCAGCAGTTGCTGGGCACGCTTTGTGTTCCGAAAAACACATGGTGGCAGTGGAAGTTTGGTGGGTAAAGGGTTAACTGCGGAGTTAACCAACCCTGGTGACAAGTCTGCTGGCCTGAGATTGTGTCCTGCGAGCTGGGAAATCTCTGTGCAGGGTGAGGCTGAGAGTGGTATCGCCACGTCCTTGTGACGCTCACGCTCGGTTCAGACTTGTGTATGGTCACGTGGGATTGACGTACAGTGGGTCTGGGCCGGGTGTACGTCACAATACGCAGTAATCCGTGTCGCAGGTATAGAAGCACCCAATGTTGTATCTTTTTCCGGTGCGCCTCTCTCTCTCTGTGCCTCTCTCTGTGCCTCTCTCTCTGTGCCTCTCTCTCTGCGCCTCTCTCTCTGTGCCTCTGGGCCATGCTATACATGGGCAGCTCTGAGCAACTTCATTTTGACAATTTCTTTTTTGCTTCCTTCCCTCACATATTTTGGCGTCCATCAGATTTATACCCTTTCCTTCCCCACCCGTCCCCGCTACTTTTTCTGACCCCCCTAAGAACAGATGGCATATTTTTCTTTACACATATACAGGACCTATGATCAAGGAGTAAAATAGCGCAGAAGTTATTTAGTCTCTTTCCGCAATGGGATATTCCAGGTTTATACTTCTACTTGGATACCCTCTAATTATAATATCGAAATATAAGAAACACCTGTTATGCAGTGTATGGGTTTTGAATCATTGCTGATCCGCATGTTCAATGTGGCAATTACAGCAGCTATAATATGTAAAGGCTTTAATACAAATATGCAAAATAACAATTGATTTGGATCTGTGTTGCACAATATTACAGCTATTCACTGTTTCATTTGTAGCCGTACTCATTGTTTACTTGCTGCTGTGACTGTTCATGTGACAATTGGGTTTATCACTGGACCCGTTTATCAGAGATAGACAGTCTTTTTCCCCGTTTTTTAAAGAATGTTCACATTCTATTCTCTACTGACCGACATGCCCATAGATTTCTTTAGCTCTGTAATGGCCGGAGCTCTGCAGCTCGGCTCACAGGCGCATGCCGTCAGATGGAATGCGAGCCGGAAGCCCTCTGCGCTTCACACTATGGACATGTGTGTCAGCGGGGGCGGCGCTTATAGCTGACATAGCGTCCGGTTGCCCATAGATTTCTTCAGCTCAGGATTGGCCGTAGCTCTGCCTTTCGGCTCGCAGGCGCATTGCGCAGGCTGTCTATGCCTCCCGCATGGCGTCAGATGGCGCGCAAGCCGGAAGCCCTCTGCGCTTCACACCACTGACATGTGTAACAGAGGGGGCGGCGCTTATAGCCAACGTGGCATCCAGTTGCCTTGACGACCACTCGTGCCTTCGCTAATCAACAGCCCGGTTTCTGTTTCGCGCCGTGATGCATCTGAATTGCCGCAGGTCAGTTGATTTTTGAATCTCTTATGGCGGTAATGTCTTCAGTGATGACACTGTTTCCATGGGAGGGGCCTGTTTGTATTTCACAGTTTGATGTCTATATAAAGTTGATGATTCTGTAAGTAATGTGTCATTCTGAGCCTGATGAAGGGGACCCCCTGAGGCCCCCTGAAAGCGCTTGCATCGAATGGCAATGTGCCATTAAATGGATTAATGGGCACTGTAGGAGGAAGTGGACCTCATCTTCCAGGGCCCTCTCGTCACACCGCTGGCACAGTCTACTCTCCCTGGGCTTGTAGGTCTGTCTATGACGCCCTTATTCAATCTCCAGGCTATGGGCGCTCAGTCTGTACTGGCTCAGGATTTGTCTGTCCTTGGGGTCTTGTAGTACCTCCAGGTATGGGGCCAGTTTGTATTCCCTCTGTAATGATTGGTAAACAATGAGTTTCGGGGAGTTTGCTATATCATTTCTCCCTTCTCTGATATAGTTTTCTCTGGAATCATTAATTAGGTCCTTGTTTTGACATTTTGTCAGGTTGTGTTCATGGGAGCTTTGGATGGACAAGGTGCTGATGAGTTGTTGCAGTCCACATGGTTTGGAGTGGTCCTTGTTGGCCAGTAGTACTTTACGAGTTGGTACGAGTTGGGGCTGCTGTTGTTAAGGTGGTCCCAGTATGATAGTGCCCTCTTCTGTACTGCAAGAAGTAAAGGGAATCTGCCCAGCTCAGAACGGCAAGCATTGTTAGAGGTGGTCCGATGGACTTGGAGGAGGTGCTTGCAGAATTCCAGATGGAATATTTCTGTTGGGCTGGTGTCCCATTTGGGTTGGTCTGGATAGGTGATGGAGCCCCATACTTCACTGCCATAAAGGAGGATTGGGGTGATGACACTATCAAAGATTTTTAACGAAGACTCTTACAGGTGGTTTTAGTTTGTAGAGTTGTCTCCTGATGGCATAGAAGGTTTTACACGCCTTGTCTCTTAGGGCCTCTATGGCTGGTTTAAAACTTCCTGATTGGTTTGTTTCTAGGCCCAGGTACGTGTAGCTGTTGGCTTCATCAAGAGTGCAGCTGTGGGGGTGGAGCTTGCGCATGGCGGCAGAAAGTAGCACTTTTTACTAGCTCCTGCATACCGGGCCGGGCATCTGATCTAAGTGCCTTCATTCATCGCTGTAAAGCACAGTATGGCACCTACTAGCAAGAAGAAACAGTCGGGCTCCAAACAAACGCCCGCTCGACCGGCTAAAGCGGACATTGGGACCTTCTTTCAGGGCTCACAGGACTTTCGTGGCCGCCGACGTAACGGGGACATGGCGGCCCCACGTGTTGACCCTTCCTCTCCAACCCGATCATCTGCACACTTGGAGGACTCCCCTGCCTCCTCTCACCTCGTCGCTGCATCCTCAGATGAGGACCAAGATGAAGGAGCGTTTCGTCGAGCCCTCACCCATCTACCCACGAAGCGTGGCATTCTAAACACCTTCCTGGATCGACCTGTAACAGAGGCACTAGAAATGGACAGAGTCCATCTTGTTCCTGGCTTCCACAACCCCTCCATGACGCAACCACGTGATGTAGAATCAATTTTTTTCGCCAAAAAGAAGAGATCATGGTGAAGGCCAGAGAGAGGTGCTCCTTGGACTTTGATGGAGCGGAGATCAAACTCTTCCTGTATCTTTCACAACGCACCCTAGCCAGATGGAGGGCTCTTCGTCCCCTAACCAGGGCACTACGCGACGGTGACGTCTCTTATCGCTGGGGATACCCCTTTCATTTACTGGCGAGAAAGAACGGCAAGTCAGTTATCCTCCGCTGTCCAGAGGATCTCGATGGCTTCATCAGACAACTGGGGATTTCCTCCGTGCAACTGTAACCTTGGCCTGATCCTCCAGCACCTACTCTAACGGCTACACAAGTGGACGACCAGTGGAAAGAAGCGCTCCCCCAGAGGAAACGTCGCTGAAACCACAGATAATAATCCTGAAGACCCATTTTATATCTTACACTCCCTCTTCGCTCTCCATGGGCTCCTTCCACCACTTCAATTCCACCAGCCTTGAGGGAGACCCGGTCTATTCTCAACCGCAAGTATTATTATCTCACTATTGCCACGAAACATATACTCCAATTAATATGCTCCCTAACATACACATATCCCTGACTGTTTTTATAAGGCCACCTGTGATACCCACTTAACTGTTCTACTCGATGTTTATCCTGCTACCCCAAGATAAGCACTACTATCCCATCATTACTGGTATTGCCATGAATCGCCTTCCCTATCTCGTTAAGTCCATGACATGTGTATCCCTGCATGCTCCTCCAAGGCCACTTTACCCATTTAACTGTTAATTTCGATGGATGGCCTACCCAAGGTTAAGAACTTTTTCCAGATGACTCTGCGTTGTTTCTGTATCAGTTACATCTTCTTCTACTTTGTTTCTACGTAGAAAAAGTCAGATCCTGTGTTATCCGAGAAACTGCCCTTGCTTTATTCCATAAACACATCCATCACCGGAAACACCTATATATATTATGTGTCTATATATGTGTGTATATATATGTATGAATATAAATATATATATATATATATATCCATATT
>NW_017307743.1:62645-63850 GCF_000935625.1 Nanorana parkeri
CCCCCCCACAACCAGGGTCCAGGAAACCCCCACTGACCACCAGGCTAAGGTAAGGAGACACATTTTTTTAAAATAAAATCCGGGGATATTTTTAAATGTCCCCGGGAACATTAAAAAAAAACTTTTTTTTTTTAATACTACTCACCTGATTCCTGGATATCAGCTAGGGAACTACAAGTCCCAGCATGCCCTCATTGCCCCTGTACAACAACCAGATATTGCCGTTCCCTGGGTGATATGTGTGTGTGTGTGTGTGTGTGTGTGTGTGTGGGCGGGTGTACAGGGACAATGATGGCATGCTTGGACTTGTAGTTCCTTAGCTGATATATATGTGTGGGGGGTACAGTTCTAGTGGATGTTTATATAATATGGGGGGGGGAAATGTTCTGCCCCGGGCGCCCATAACTCTGGTTACGCCACTGGCGACGGTGACATCTCTTATCGACTGGCGAGGAACAACGGCAAGTCAGTTATCCTCCACTGTCCAGCTGATCTCGACGGCTTCATCAGGCAACTGGAGATTCCCTCCGTGGAATTGGAACCTTGGCCTGATCCTCCAGCACCTACTCTAACGGCTACACGAGCAGACGACCAGTGGAAGGAAGCGCTTCCCCAGAGGAAACGTCGCTAAAAGCCATGATAATAGTGCTGGATACCAATCAAACCTCTTATACTCCCTCTTCGCCCTCCATGGGCTTCTTCCACCACTTCAATACCACCAGCCTTGGGGGAGACCCAGTCTTTTCCCAACCGCAAGTATTATTATCTCATTATTGCCATGAAACACATACTCCACTTCATATGTTCCTTAACATATATATCCCTGACTGTTTTTATAAGGCTATTTGCGATACCCACATAACTGTTCTACTCGATGATTATCCTACTACCCCAAGACAGCACTACTATCCCATCATTACTAGTATTGCCATGAATCGCCTTCCTTATTTCTTAAACTCCATAACATGTGTATCCTTACATGTTCTTCTAAGGCCACGTTACCCATTTAACTGTTACATTTGATGAATGGCCTACTCAAGGTTAAGAACTTACTCGAGACGATTTTGCACTATTCCTGCATCAGTTGCATGTTCCCTCACTTCGTTTTTACATAGAGAAAGTCAGATCCTGTGTTAACCTAGAGACTACTCCTGCTTTATTCCATAAAAACATATATCATCTGATACATTTATATATATTATATA
>NW_017307743.1:64387-64822 GCF_000935625.1 Nanorana parkeri
ACCTCAACTGTCTGATATGTTTTCATTAGGCTCCATCCTAAATGCAATACATGTCGAAGGTCTGATTGTATACATACCTTAAATGCTAGATTACTGCTGCCCTTTTTGACAAGATCCTATCTATCATAACGCTTACACTACTGTGCCCACATAACGACTACCTGTGCTTTAAAATCACTGACCCACTCATGAGATGTCATCCCCCCTCAACGTCTAACCCGAAAGTTGACATCCTTCTCATGTCCCCTGACATATCGTAGATAATTAATATTGATCTCATCCAACTCCAAATGCAGGGTGTATACTCTTAGTCCGGCCTTTATGGAAGGGAAATAGAGGGGATGGTGTTTTTGCATCCAGCCTCCATATTATAGTGCGCAACGCAGAATACCGGCAGCTATAATGTTTTCCGCATTGTGCTGTATAATGTACTAT
>NW_017307743.1:64908-66673 GCF_000935625.1 Nanorana parkeri
TGGAGGGAGGGAGTCACTGCAACTGCGGCCACAGCAGACCCTTCCCCCTAAAACCCGGGTCCACGGAGCCCCCACTGACCACCAAGGTAAGGTGACACATATAAAAAAAAATCCTTTTAAATGTCCCCAGGAACATCAAATATATATTTTTTTAAATACTCACCTGATCCACCGTCAAGTGCAGCCTCCCGTCTCCTACGCTGTCAGAAAGAATGTATAGGATTGAGAAAAATTATTGAACACTGACTTTGACACTGTCCGGCCCCTCCCACTAACCTCCCACAGCTCACAGCCCGGAAGCATGGACAGCCAGCGGCGGCCTACAGTGGGCGAGAGGGCCTAAGTAGTAGACATGGAGCGGAGTAAGGCCAGAACTATGTAGGGAGCCCAGTGGGAGGAGAGCACCATCCCCCAGCCAATCACCCCTTTCATGAACTTACTAGGAGTCCTCACATCTCCCGACCATTCACACTACTGTTACATGGATGGCAAAAGTGGCAGACAGGGGCGGGGGGAAGAGGCAGAACGGGAGAGGGGCCAAGTTGCTGCACCATGGGCCTCTGGGTTGTACTTGCCCCCTGGGCTAAAAGATTCCAGTCAGCCCCTGCCTCTACCCCATAGTCATTCTTACTCCATACCCATTTGGAGCCATGGAAATCATTGAAATACCATTTACCATCTATTCCCCTCTTCCTACACCACCAGCCAGTGATATTTACTCTCAACCTATATGCGGTTCAATAGGACCTTCCTCATACCCATGCAATCATATCACTATTACATTAACCTCTTGCCGTCCGCCCGTTAAGAAAAAACGGACGGACGGCTGACTCCTATCTGCGGACGGACGGCATTTGTTTGCTGCTCGCGCGCGCCCGGGCAGGAAAGACCCGCTTGTTACTACAGCCGTTAACGGCTGTTTCACATACAACCGATTATCGGCTCTATAGCCGCCGATCGGTTGCATGGCGTGAATTTCCCCGCGATCGCGGGTGCCGCCATCTCCCCCCTCCTGACCCCTCACCTTTAATCCCGGGATCCGCTGCCCCATCTGCGGCCCGGGACCGGCTCGGGATGGCGTCAGGAGGAGGAGGGAGGGAGATCAGCTCCTTGCTGTTCTCCCTCCGTAGTGTGAATGCAGAAGTGATGTGTATTACATCACTTCCGCATTCACCTGTCAGTCATCTGGCTCCTATGCCAGATAGAAGAAGCTGATGAAGCAAATCTGTGCTTCATCAGCTTCTTTTGGGGTCTCCAGGTGACATTAGGGGTCTAGAGACCCCTAATGTCTCCATAAAGAGGACCTGTCAGTGTACCTGTGCTATTATATAGGGGGATGGTATCCCCCTATATAATAGCAATAACAATAAGTGTAAAAAAAATATATCTATATAAATAAAAAAAGTTAAAAAAAATAAAAGTCACAAACAAAAAAAGTTTAAAAAAATAACAGGTCACAAATAAAAAAAAGTAAACCACCCCCCCAAATGTTTAAGTCCCCCCACCTTCGTTTACGCACATTTAAACGTAAATATGCGTCGCATGCGCCAGCACGCGAAAATGACAATTGCGCTACACATGTTACATATCGCCGCGAACGTCGCAGTGAGAGCAATCATTTTAGGGATGTCGCCGCGAACGTCGCAGTGAAAGCAATCATTTTAGGGCCATCAATCACTGATAACACTAAACTGATGAGCGGTAAAAGCTTTTAATGCGTCGCCTATGGCCAATTTTGGGTAATTTAGTTTTTTTTGAGTTTCGC
>NW_017307743.1:68183-70198 GCF_000935625.1 Nanorana parkeri
AAAAAAATCTATATAAATAAAAAAAGTTAAAAAAAATAAAAGTCACAAACAAAAAAAGTTTAAAAAAATAACAGGTCACAAATAAAAAAAAGTAAACCACCCACCAAAATGTTTAAGTCTCCGCCCCTTCGTTACCACCTTCGTTTACGCACATTTAAACGTAAATATGCGTCGCATGCGCCAGCACGCGAAAATGACAATTGCGCTACACATGTTACATGTCGCCGCGAACGTCGCAGTGAAAGCAATCATTTTAGGGCCATCAATCACTGATAACACTAAACTGATGAGCGGTAAAAGCTTTTAATGCGTCGCCTATGGCCAATTTTGGGTAATTTAGTTTTTTTTGAGGTTTCGCTGGCGTGCGCAATTTTAAGTCTTGACATGTTTGGTGTCTCTTTACCCGACTAGACCCCGTCTTTTATATTTTACCAAAAAATTGGGAAATTATAAATGTTTTAGAATTTAATATAGGGGAAACTGTTTTTTAAAAAAAAAATCTGTAATTTTTCCTTAATATATAAAAAAATTAAAACCCCAGTGGTGAATAAATACCACCAAAAGAAAGCTCTATGTGTCCCCAAAAAAGGGTATAAAATTCATTTCAGTACAGCGCTGCATGACGGAATAAATGTCAGTCAAAGTACCGCAGCGCTGAATACTGAAAAATGGCCTGGATGGGAAGGGGGTTTAACACCGCGGATGTCAACTGGTTAACGTTTACCGCCTAATTGTAATGTACGTGATTTTTGTCATATTTCTAACTGCAAATGTCAATATCTCACCACTGCTGACACCTATGTGATCTTTTTGTCCCACCTCACACACCCTTTACCACATACATCCCTGAACATATTTGTGGGGTTATAGCTTTTCAACTACTTACTTGCCACACCTGATGTCTGCTCTACCACAGATTGAGAACATACTCAGGAAGACGTAATATTGTCAATAGACCAATCCTAATCCACCACATTCTGCCCTTGAAAGGGGAGAATAAGCTGTGTAAGTGTAGAGACTGCCTATATCTGATCCCCTCCAACGAGAATGTATCATTTAATTCATATTTACTCGCTAGTTCTGCAGAACCCCACTCCATTTGAATTGCCCTATGCACATTCCCCATGCTAATCCTATCCTACACATACGTGTCAGCAGTCTCTTAACTCCTGAGAGGAAATATGCTCTTTATCTTTTGTTTTTACCTGTTGTAATATATATATCATAGATGCTGAGGGTTTGATTGTACTCATACTCATATTGTCCGGATTCATAACTACCCCTTAGGACAGAACCTTGTGGGCCACACCCTACCACTTCCGAACCCACATTCAGGCTAACCGTGCCTTTCATCATTAGACCACTTGTAAGATGTCTCCCTTCCCCATCGCCTGCCCACCTAACTCACCTCATTAATCAATGACATCCCTCTCGCATCTCCCTGACAGTGACTGGCTCTTTTCTAGCTCAGACAGCTTCTCATGCAATGGAAACACCAAGAGCCCTTCATGCATGAGGGGAGAGGAGAATAGTGTAATTTGCCTCTCCAGTCCGCTGCCTACCCCCCAATCAATCTTACTACCTGATCACTTGAAGACTAAGACCCTGTGAAACACCTTTATGGTATGGTGTAGTTAATTTATTTTTATTGATTTATCTATTTAGTTCCCTTTACCTTTTCCCACACCTCCAATCCTGGATATTTACTCTCACCTTATATAGTGTACAATCAAGCCTGCCGCATATCTATAAAGACAAATTATTATTTCCTTGACGTGTACTGCATATTACATTCTGCACTTATCACTGTAATGATTTATTATATATGTGATGTCTGGCCCGGCCGCAGATGCTACCGCCTGAGCTTCCTTTACCCCACATAGGTCACACGCCCAGGGGCGAGGTTTTCTTTTTTTTAAAAAGAGGAAAACCCAGTTTTCCTCGCTCCTTGTGCGTGTATTTTGTGGTCTACCCCACTTTAGTGGTTGACATATAGGTCGACCCCCTCCCTCTCC
>NW_017307743.1:70238-74365 GCF_000935625.1 Nanorana parkeri
CCCCCCCCCTTCCCCTCCCCAACAGCCCCCCCCCCGTCCCAACTAGTTTCTTATTTGTCTTTTTTTCTCCTTTTCTCTCACTTTCTCTCTCTTCTTTCCTTGGTCGTCCTCTACTCTCACTACTCCTTCTATCCTCTAAAATCAGTGCTACTCCCCGCAACACCGACAGATCTTGTTTCTCTCTCTAATAATGACACCCTTGAATTTTGTCTCCCTTAATGTGAAGGGCATCAATGAGCTGAGTAAGCGATCCCAGATCTTGTATCAGATGCACAAGCGCAGGGCCCATGTACTCTTCTTGCAGTTTAAAGGGTCCCAAGCTCCTCCTCTAACTTCTCAATACTATCAAGAAGTCTATCTTAGCAACTACCCTCTCAGCAAATCCAGGGGTGTCGCCATCTGCTTCTATTCATCCATTCCTTTCACTGCCTCCGGAATGGAGATGGATGAGGAAGGTAGATATGTTTTCGTTAAGGGCAATCTTTTCTCCCAAAAATTCACCTTTGCTAATGTATACCTTCCCAATCAAAACCAGATACCTACCTTACTCTCCATCCTAGACAAATTAGAAGATTTTTCAGATGGTATACTGATCTTAGGGGGTGATTTCAACCTCACAATTGACCCCTCACTAGATTCCTCTACTGGGAAATCCCATATCCCCCTCTCTTCCCTTAACAAACTAAAAAAGAAGTTACACGGCCTCCAACTGATCGACGTTTGGAGAATCCTTCATCCCTCTATTCTCACCCACACAAGACGCATAGCAGAATTGACCTTTTCTTCATATCTCACCACACACTCACCTGGAGTCCCAAATCCTCTATTGACTCGCACATTTGGTCTGATCACTACCCTATTTCCCTTTCTATCCCGGGCACTCCGAAGAATACCCCTACTTGGCGCCTCAACGAATACCTTCTACAGGATCCAACTACGGTTGGGGCAGTACAACGCACAATCTCAGACTTCATCCTCATACATGTTCAAGACCCCACTCCCCTACCAACTCGATGGGAAACCCTCAAATGCCTTCTCAGATATCTCATCTCACATAACACCTGACTGAAAAAAGAAAAATCGGCGGCTGTGCACTCCTTACTATAAGAGATTCTCTCTTTAGAAACCAGACATAAATCCACTAACGACTCGATTCTCCTTCAAACACTTACCCAAAAACGTGCGCAACTCCGCTTACTTCTAGCTCAAGCTGATCTAAAACATAGAGACTCTCTGAAGAGATCCTTTTACGAACACGGCGACAAATGCAGCCGCATGCTCGCCCGCTCTATCAGCACTAAACGAAATAGAACGTTTATCCCAAAATCATTTCCGCCTCCTCCCAGTTAGTCCAAAACCCAGAACTCATCGCGAAGGCCTTTCACTCCTATTACTCGGACCTATAGAATCTACACACGCAACCCTCAACATCTTCCACCCCTCCGACACATTCTGATATACACCATTACATCCAATCTACCCCTCTCCCCACTTTATCTAAAGACGCCAAAATAGCCATCAGCCGCTCTTTCACCCAAGAAGAAATATTAGGTGCTATTCTAAACCTTAAACCCGGAAAAACCCATGTCCAGATGGATACAATGGCTCCTTCTATAAACACTTCAAAGACTCACTGACCCCTATTCTCGAGCAGACCTTTAACTCCATCTCCAGCGACTGTAAATTCACCCCTCAATCCCAAGAAGCCCACATCACTGTTATACTAAAAGCCGACAAGGATCCTTCCCTCTGTTCAAGCTATAGACCTATATCGTTAATCAATGTTGACATGAAAATATTTGCTAAGCTCCTCGCTAACAGACTGGGACAATATATACCCTCCCTGATCCACCGGGAACAGGTTGGATTCATCCACTATCACGAAGCTAGATAATACAATAAAAAGCCAGACTTTACTCCAACATATTAGATCCCGCATATACCTCTATGCCTTCTCTCAGTCGACGCAGAGAAGGCTTTTAATCGTCTAAATTGGGACTTTCTCTTCAACACCCTTGAACAAATTGGCACCCCTCCCCCTTTCCTCTCACACATCAAAGCCCTATACCATTGCCCCATGGCCAGAGTTTGCGTCAATGGCCTTCTATCAGAACCCATCCACATACATAATGGTACCTGCCAAGGATGTGCTCTGTCACCGTATCTATATGTTCCTGCTATGGAACACCTTGCAGAGGCCATTAGACTGAACCCATCCATACAAGGGATCCCCATTGCAAATGACGAACATAAAATGAGTCTCTATGCAGACGATTTACTCCTATATGTTAAAAATCCCAGAATTGCTTTCCCATCCCTCCTAGCAGAATTTCGCAAATTTAATAAAGTCAGCTATTTCAAAGTTAACCTACTAAAATTGAAGCTCTTAACATCTCTCTACCTCCTACTGAGGCTTCGCAGCAGCAAAACCAGTTTCCTTTCCCATGGCAAAGCCATCATATTAAGTACTTGGGGATTCTTATAACCCCCAACCTTAACTATCTACCCCTACTACACAAAACCATTGCTAAATTGCGATATTGGGGCTCCCTCAAACATTCCTGGCTGGGTCTTTTTAAAATGGATGTCCTACCCCGATTCCAAACCATACCTATCCCTCTTCCCGCCTCCTTCTTTAAACAACTGAAGTCCTCTCTCCTCAAATACATCTGGGCATATAAACCAGATAGATTACGATACTCAATTCTCATACGCCGTAGGTTACAATACTCAATTCTCATACGCCGTAGGGAATCTGGGGGACTGGGGCTACCGGACCTACAACACTACCACAGAGCAGCTCTCTTGACTCATATTATAGATCGAGCTTTCCACATCGAACACAAGCTCTGGGTAGCCTTGGAGGCCCACATCTCTCTACTCTTGCCATTTTCCCTACCTTGGATTCTACCCTCCCTTAGACCTCATGCACATCACCTACCATTCTGTATTCCTCCTCTATTGAAGATCTGGGACACTCTTTTGAAAGATGGCAGGCTCTCGCAATACATAGGCCCAATGACCCCTATCAAAGGCAATCCCTCCTTTCCTCCGGGGAACTCCTCCCCCTCATTCCTAAAATGGACGGTATTGCGACCTTCCCCTTTTTCTACAGCTCTCTCAACCACTGGCCTCAAACCTCTACTTGACCCTGAAGGGGGTTCATCCCCGGGCCAATGGCTCCAATATTTCCAACTGAGAAGCTTTTACCTCTCTTCATCCTCCCGTTCTGACCTTCATGATACCCCAACCTCATTTGAGGCTCTCTGCCTAGCGTGTAGCCCTCCCACTCATGCCATTTCCTTACTATACTGATTACTGATCTCTCTGTAGTCTCCCCCCCGTCCATACTTTGTGAAGGCTTGGGAACGCGATATCGCTCAGGAACTTTCCGAAGACGAAATCAAAACTGCATTCATCTTCACTAACAAAATATCCCTAGCTACCTTAGTACAAGAGATGAGCTACAAACTGCTGACAAGATGGTATTGTTGTCCCAGTCTCTTACAACGCATCTTCCCTGGCTCTCCCTCAGTTTGCTGGAGATGTTCCTCACAAGATTCCTCTACACAGGTTCCTCACAAGATTCCTGTCCACAGATCACACCCTTCTGGGATCACGTTTTTGAGATCTACAGACAGATCACAGGTTCCCCCTCACTCCCTCTCCCAAAAATCACCCTACTTTCCATCTTCCCAGGCTCCATCTCCCACTTTAAAAAAGACCTACTCTGCTTCTTCGTATCCTCAGCCCGCACTCTTATCCCCAGGCATTGGAACTCTACCAGAGTCCCTACAGTAAAGGAATGGATTGGAGAGCTATGCCGCATCATGCACCTGGAGATGCTAACGGCCCACTTGCATGATAGACACAGTATTTGATACCATATGGGCGCCCTGGCTTGAGTATATGAATTCAGATCACTTCAACTCGCTTTGAAATTACTATGAGACAAACTGTCGCCCCCTCGACATTCTGGAATGCAAATCTTTATATTTAAAAAGGTGAGACATTGCTTATTCCATAAGCCTTCTCCTCTCTCTATTCCCTCTCTCTTTCTACTCCCTCTTCCCTATCTCTTTCTTTATCTTCTTCTTCTCCCCACTTTTTTTCTCTCTCCTCTCTCC
>NW_017307743.1:75091-82786 GCF_000935625.1 Nanorana parkeri
TAATATGAGGTTTTCAGGGACCTGAATACAAGTCTACCCAGGTTTACATCTGCAGTCGAGCCCCTAGGGATGTTCCCCTCCTCATATGACCTGTTTGATATTTCACTTAGTTCCAATCAATAATGTTGCATATAACGGGTCTTGTCCACCCACCTATACCCTTGTTAAATGTATTTGTTGTTTACAACATTCAAACCTAATAAAAATGTATTATTTTAAAAAAGCGTGCAGTTGTTAAGTGTGAAGGAAGATTTTTTGTTTTTTTGTGTTCTTCCTTTGGAAAACCATGACCTTTGTTTTCTTTTGGTTGTTTTCTCTCTCTGCGCCTCTTTCTGCGCCTCTCTCTCTGCGCCTCTCTCTCTGCGCCTCTCTCTCTGCGCCTCCCTCTGTCTGCACCTCTCTCTCTCTGCCCCTATCTCTCTGTGCCTCTCTCTCTCTGCACCTCTCTCTCTGCCACTCTCTCTCTCAAGCGCCTCTCTCTCTGCGCCTCCCTCTGTCTGCACCTCTCTCTCTCTGCACCTATCTCTCTGTGCCTCTCTCTCTGCACCTCTCTCTCTGTGCCTCTCTCTCTGCGCCTCTCTCTCTGTGCCTCTCTCTCTGCGCCCCTCTCTCTCTGCGCCCCTCTCTCTGCACCTCTCTCTGTGCTGCTCTCTCTGCGCCTCTCTGTCTGCGCCTCTCTCTCTCTCTCTGCGCCTCTCTCTCTCTGAGCCTCTCTCTCTGTGCTTCTCTCTCTGCGCCTCTCTCTCTGCGCCTCCCTCTCTCTGCGGCTCCTCTTCTCCCAGTATAATGTGCAGTCTCCACGTCTCTTCTATAGAGGTGAAGTCCGGGGTGAGAGCGAAGAGTCTCTGGAAGTGAGTGTCGCTCAGTGCTGAGTACTTGGGGCAGTGTAGGAGGAAGTGAACCTCATCTTCCAGTGCCCCCTGGTCACACTGCTGGCACAGTCTACTCTCCCTGGGCTTGTATGTCTGTCTATGACGCCCTGATTCAATCTCCAGGTTGTGGGTGCTCAGTCTGTACCAGCTCAGGATTTGGGGTCTTGTAGTACCTCCAGGTATGGAGCCAGTTTGTATTCCCTCTGTAATGATTGGTAAATGATGAGTTTCGGGGAGTTTGCTATATCATGTCTCCCTTCTCTGATATAGTTTTCCCTGGAATTATTAATTAGGTCCTTTATTTGATATTTGGTCAGGCTGCATTCATGGGGGCTTTGGATGGACAAGGTGGATATGAGTTGTTGCAGCCCACATGGTTTGGAGTGGTCCTTGTTGGCCAGTAGGGCTTTATGGTGGTATGAGTCTGGGCTGCTGTTGTTTAGGTGGTCCCAGTATGATAGCTGTGACGGACTGAACCGTCACTGGGGCTATTGGAGGAGCCTGAGGGCTAGCCTCCTTTCTACTGACTATGGACCTAGGACTATGGAGACCCCCCTTGGACTTCTTGGGGTTACAATTAACCATTATCCTAGGTTTATGTATGGAGGGATGTACTGCATATTTTCCCTGGCCTTACATTTAAGTGACCCTGTGTTTATAGGTACAGTCTGTGAATCCAGCAGCACTGAAGTGGGATAATTCTGGACATTGAACTTGTTAGTTTATTGGTCCCTTTGTTGTATTGTGTTAATGATGGGATCAAGATAGCTGATTCTAGGAGTAGCTGACTCAGGGTGTAGATGAGTAGATCACCATATGATACACTCAGGAGTTAATCCCATCACATGTGTCTCCTCTCTCCCTATTTATTCTTTAAGGCATCGGGGAGGGGATGTCTGTTTCCATGCTGTTTATGTTTGATTACGTTATGTTTTTAGACGTCCAGAACTGTATATATACTGAGACGGTGTTCAATAAAATCAGTTCTTGGTTTCCTCTTCACATTGGTGTTGTCTGATGATTGAGGAGGTTAGCGTTCTGTCCTAAGATATTGGTTCTGTCCAATAATTAGGCAGGTTTGGGCTGAGGACATTGGAATTCGGGTTCCAGCGGAGAGGAAGCTGATATCTGATGGAGGTACCCAGTCGGGGTACCAGGCGGTCCGTCACAATAGCGCCCTCTTCTGTACTGCAAGAAGTAAGGGGAATCTGCCCAGCTCAGCCCGGCAAGCATTGTTAGAGGTGCTCCGATGGACTTGGAGGAGGTGCTTGCAGAATTCCAGATGGAATATTTCTGTTGGGCTGGTGTCCCATTTGGGTTGGTCTGGGTAAGGGTATGGGGCCCCATACTTAACTGCCATAAAGGAGGATTGGGGTGATGACACTATCAAAGATTTTAAGCCAGACTTTTAAAGGCGGTTTTAGTTTGTAGAGTTTTCTCCTGATGGCATAGAAGGTTCTACACGCCTTGTCTCTTAGGGCCTCTATGGCTGGTTTGAAGCTTCCTGATTGGTTTGTTTCTAGACCCAGGTACGTGTAGCTGTTGGCTTAATCAAGAGTGCAGTCATCAAGTGTGAAAGAAGAACTCTTGATTTTTGTGTTCTTCCTTTGGAAAACCATGACCTTTGTTTTCTTTTGGTTGATGGGTAGTGTTCATGCCGCACTGTATTTTTCCAGCACTTCCAGGCTGTCTTGTAGACCTCTCTCTGCGTCTCTCTCTCTCTGCGCGCCTCTCTCTCTGCACCTCTCTCTCTCTGCGTCCCTCTCTCTGCACCTCTCTCTCTCTCTGCGCCTCTCTCTCTGCGCCTCTCTCTCTCTGCGCCTCTCTCTCTCTCTCCCCAATATTTGCAAAGGGGACCTACGAGATTTTAAGATTTGAGTGTGAATTAGTGAGGTGTAACCAGCCTTTGCTGGGCTTAAGGTACCACATGGCTATTATGCAATTATATTAATAAATTTGGTATAATAGTGTCTGTTTCAAAATAAATTAAAAACAGTAGTGGAAGCATCATAAGATGTAAGTTGATTGGGAAAATTGTTATCACATCCTAGTGTTTTATAATCATTTGTGCTACATATCAGTTGAATTGACAGGCCCAAGCATGTCACCTCGTTCTGAGTCTTTCTCAGCTTCTGGAGGGTTCAACCCAAAATAGTCTTAGCAGGTGAAATAACAAAGTCTCTTCTTGAATGGGCGTGTTAGTGTTCTCTTCATGAGTGTGCGTAATGTCATATAATGTAGTGTAATGAAGTGTGTCTCCAGTGTGAAGTCCCCTGTCGCTTATATTCCAAAATCGACGTTAGTGATTGGTTTATCCTATAAGGCCATATATAGTGTAAGCATATTCTTAACCTATTTCTGATGTCACGACTCCCATACTTCTCTATATGGTGCGACCAAAACTACTTAACTCATGATTTCTAAATGTATTCTACAACTCTATTTAAAACACATGTTCTTAAACCACTCCCATAACAGCTGCTTCTTTACTAGTTCTTCACAAATTCTGACATAGCTTCAGGTTTCAAGGACAGTGGATGTCTGTTCAATGTCATACATCTTCATTTAAACGTACGAGGTTACTTGTAAATATATGTACATGGGCCCATACTATAATTCCCTTTAAGCCAAATCAAATTTGAATCTAAGTATTTACAGTACTTGTAACATTATATAGTTTATTTGAATGCATTATAGTTTGCATTCAACACAAGAAAAGGACTCACACACGCTGGCATTCAGGACTCACACAGACATACAGACATGAGGGACAGAGACTAACACTTTAAACACTTACAAGAACTTATTTATACATCTATATATTTCTATATTTTGTTTTATGTTATGTATCTTGTAATCATTTGTAACTTTGTAATTAAACACATTTTTGAGTTTTAAGTGTAGCGCTCACCCCCGAAGGAGCCGCTGAATATTGAAATAGGTTCTCCTACCTGTTGGTTCCAGCTACCGGTCCCCTTTGATCAGCAACAGCACACCGACACTCACGGACAGAACGGCTCGAGTCTTAGGGTCTTTTTAGGGTATTTATTTGCAACATCAATAGGAGAGAGAGGGTTTAGGATCTGTAGGATGCCATTGGAATCTTCTGAGGACAGCTTTCTCCCCTAGCAACCGCTAAGGCCGAAATCACTGCGATCTGGTCCCAGGGACCAATAGTGGTAGTAGTAGTACTGTGAACCGATACCTGGAATAGGGTGTGGGATCTCCCTTGTGGGTCCCAGACGGACGCTCGCACCAGCTCCTCTGCGGTACCCCTCAACAAGCGGACTCCTCCCCGACCCGGAGCTCTTCTCTTGAGGAGTGGACAAGACTCTACAACATGATCAGCTGCAGAACCCCGTTCCGCTTCACTCACCCAAGACCAAGGGTATTGTGCAGCAATGAATCTCGCCACTAAGTTCTGAACATCATTGCACCAATCTCCCAAGAAGTAAGTTCCCTGCCTGGCCCTAGTAACTAGCGTGATCTATACAAGGTGTTAGTCTCCTTGAGCAGTAGTTTATAGAATGCAGGTAAGGGAGGTGGTGTGGTAACCGAGGTATGAGAAATAGTAACAGTGGATCAATTACTATAGGAGGTTTATTAAGCAGGTGAGTATACCGCACTGCACCTGGCAGGCGGACCGGTTAGAGTAAAGATAGGAGGGATTTACACAACAACTGTCTGTTCAATTCACAATCCAGTATTGGTAATAATTGTTATCAAAGCTCTGGCAGTATAGAAATTCAGTAACAGTTCACAGTCCCTGTTTGCACAATAAGCACCGCCAATATATCACCACCGGAGGGCAGTAGAGAGCTACACAGTGTACTTGCAGTTAGTTGTTTGACGGAGTTGTTCCTCCCCTAGATCAGAGAGTCCTCCATTGGATGGAGAGGCTGCAGTAACCTGCCAGGGATCAGCCGAGCTGCGAGGGGATGTGAAGGCTCTGTGAGGAGAGGTAGGGTCGAGAGGCTCCGCTGTGCTGGGATGCCAGTGAAGGTCTGGCGTCTGCATCGATTGCTGGAACGCCAGACAAGTGAAAGATTCCGGCTTAAGAGGAGGAGGGGGCGGAGCTGCGTGACGTCAGTGGCCCGGGGGCGGAACCCCGCAGCGTGTCCGTGAGCCGTTACACAGACAAAGGAATCGCGACAGGATTATAGAAATTGTCTTGATTGTAAAAGTTTGACTGATTATGTAAATATCTTACAGAATCAGATTCAAATAAAGAACATTCAGCTGTCTGAATTACAGAATGATGTAAAGATGATTCCTGTAACTACAAGGGCAGGAAGTAGCAAAAGTGAAGGACAGGAAACTAAAGAACAGTCTCTTGTACTAGAAGTTCGGTCTAATATAGAGGATGATTTGCAAGATGATACTGCAATAAGGAGAAACAAAATGTTAGACAAATCTGCAAAACTTAACCTTAAAATCTTCGATCAATTAATGAATATTGTTAAAGACATTCCAGCTTACGATGAGAATGAAAATACATTTAACAATGCAGATGTCTTTGAAGTCTATACAGATAAGTTTAATTTAACAAATAAACAAAAGAACATTTGTTTTAAGGCATGTCTACCATGTCATTACAGTCAGAGACTGAAATATCCAATGGTAACAGATGAAGGAGAGACAATACATTGTACAGTCAGATAGATTAAAAAAGCTGATAATGTTTTCATCAGGAGAAGAAATCCCAACAGTTGATATGTTAAATTGCTTACAACCCTCTAGTAATGATGATCCATTTACTTTTATGAAGAAGTTTGAGCAGTCATATAGAATGATCATGGGAATTTTGCAAGAGGATAATCCAGCAGCCATGATAAAAGTTTTTGTAAAAAAGTTTACATTTTTGGATCTAACTTCTCTTGCAGTAGCTGAAAGAGACATTAGAAGACGCTGCAATTTTCCTAGACAAAATAATTAGGCAAATTAAATCTAATCTGGATAATCTGGATAAGTTTGGCACCTATATGGTGTGACGACATGGTGATCGGTTTTATGAGTTAAATGTGTATTGGTGTTGAGTTATGTTTGAGTGTGTTATACTGTGTGATCTGGTTATGAAAAGACTGTCAGCACCCCCCCTCATTATCTCCCATTGTTCTCTGAGGGAGCTCAGAACAATGACATTATAGCCAGGCCCCTGCTATGGCTGTCTGGAGCTATTTAGCAGGTGGACACCTGTGGTGTTGTGAAGACAGGATTTCTGGGGAGGGGGAGGTGGATGTGATGGGATTATATTATATTCTGATCTGATCACTTTCTGTATAAAAGTTTGTGCAGTTTCTCAATAAACCAGAGTTTGTTTCACCTACACTCATGTCCCGACCAGTGACTGGGGAAACTGGGAGCTAAAGATCTTCAGGTTGCAATATCTCCTGAGCAAGGAAGAAGACAGCGGTGGACATACTCATCCTGAGTACGGGGGTCCGTCACATATAATAACTATATAGATAAAGGATTGAAACTCCTAGAAGAAAATACAAATATTGTGATTCGTCCCACAGATAAAGGAGGAGGTGTAGTTTTACTCTATAAATCTTACTATGAAGAAGAAATGTCAAACATTTTAGGAGATCAGGACACATACAAAAAATTTAAGAAAAATCCAACCACAGGTATCAAGATACAATTGAAAAAACTACTAGAAGATGGACTAAAAAGGAAGATTTTGAACAAAAAAGAATACAAATATTTGCTGCCCACGGTTGGGAGAGTACCAGTGATATACTTCTTACCCAAAGTTCACAAAAATCCAATGAAACCACCCGGAAGACCGATGGTCAGCGGAATAGGTTCGCTGATATCACGTCTAGGTGAATACATAGACTGTTTTTTGCAACCATTGGTGAGGTGCACTAGAGCCTATCTGAGAGACAGTGGGGATATTATAAACACAGTTTCCACAATACGATCCGAAAAAGATACAATCCCAGCAACTATGGATGTAGTATCTATTATTTTGGTGATTCTGCGCTGGATCAGTGAAGTGCAAATGATCTAAAATGTAAATATACGTGCTAAAGTGAATAATTTGAAGGCTGCAGCAAAACTGACCTTCAAGTCAAATACTATGAAATTTTAAATTATGCCACGCCCCCAATAATCAATCAATGTATCAGTATTAGAATGAACTGTGATTGGATCGTGAACCACACAAATATACAAGTGTGAATAAATGTATCAAAAGATTTGCACAGTAACACACAGATTTTTCGGAACAATTCATTTATAGAAGGATTTAATGAGTTACTAATTTATTTATTAAGCTCACAATATAGGTGAACATATGTAAACAGCACACGGTCACTTACTAATATATGGTTCACAGCTGTCATACAGGCTATACAGCAAAATATTTCTTCACTTCACATACCAAGCACAGCATATTATAGATTTCACTGAGCTTTTGATTGCACATTGCTGCAGCTGGTAATTATCAACACACGGTTTTCCATCCCAGCGCAACTTTTTGCTATTTTGATTTCAAATTAAATCTAGTACTTCACAATGCAGTGTAGATGTTTTCCAAGATGGAGACCAGAGAAAGGAGGTTTGTCTAGCCACACCCACAAGTGGCGAGAGACACGTCAGCACTAGATTTTCAGAGCAGGGTGGAGCTGTAATTTGCTTCTATTGTGGAAAGCCTGGTCATTTGAAGAGACAATGTTGGAATTATCACAGAGATTCACGGATTAAAATCTGGGAAACAGAAAATGAAACATCAACTTCTGTTCAACAATATTCTTTTTTTTTTAAATCAAGTAAATTTTTTATTAAAGTTTTACAGAAAGTTATAACACAGTGTCAT
>NW_017307743.1:86145-87289 GCF_000935625.1 Nanorana parkeri
TTATAATAATACATTTTATATATATGTATACATATGATGATATATACTATTCTGATGCACGTATATATATTAGTAGTAGCTTATAGATGTCCATAAACATCTTTTTTTACAACTGACATTCCTATGCTACTATAGAGAACTCATTCCAAGGTGATCGCAGGTGAAGTGAATCTTGCAATTAAGAATGAATTGATATGAGTATATATATGCTACTATAGAGAACTCATTCCAAGGTGATCACAGGTGAAGTGAATCTTGCAATTAAGAATTGATTGATATGAGTATATACATGGTGAGGGACAGAGCCTCAATAGCCTTTTGAAAAAGTCGACTACGATGAAACGCGTCAAGAACAAAGGATAGTATTGGCCTAGTTTCTCACACATCATTGTGTCCATACGGCAGAGAGTCCTACCATTGGAAACGTTTTTACCCTTTGAATCTTGTAAGTGCGGTATTTACTTTGTTTATAATAAATGTTTTAATTGCTGCACTTAGTAGTTTTCCCTTCCTTTCTCCGTTTAATAACTTCCCCCCGGTCATCTGGATAAACCCCGGTGGACGGATATCACATCTACCCGATACATGAGGGGTTAACCGAAGGTGAAGGAAGAATCATAGCTTCACCTGACCTTTCGGATCCAGAGTAAAGAAATGAACGAGAGAAAATAACCAGAAGGAATCGGAGAAGAGACCTTCCCAAAAGTCACTTCCTCAGAGGATCCCAGGATAAAATCAGGACAGATAAGTACCACTATCCCTCACAAACTATTGTTCGCTAGTCGGGGCGACATAGACGATTGGTCAATTGACTCATTCCGACATTAAGACTGATCTATGTGAGAATTTCCTGTTGGTGTCAGGACACATTAAGGATTTGCTGTTGTCTTTTTCCCACTGATTGGAGTTAAGTTGGGGGGTATAAGAGAAAAGCCCCCTCTCATTTGGTGTTGTCATATTTGATTGTTTTCTAATGTTGTTCCATTGTTTATATGATTGTCTCATATTATTACATTCTCAAGCTTACAAGCCATATAGAAGACACGTTTATACTAGAATTGTCCCAAACTGCCATTTTTTCACCTCCAGAAGATTAGGGGGGAACAGCACTAAGTCTCATTTGTTGCTAACAGTTATATTATAA